>NC_053391.1:697554404-697559404 GCF_905171765.1 Bufo bufo | reverse complement strand
GTATATATACAGTATACTGTCCTCTGCAGTATATATAGTATACTGTCCTCTGTAGTATATATACAGTATACTGTCCTCTGTAGTGTGTATATATATAGTATACTGTCCTCTGTAGTATATATACAGTATACTGGCCTCTGTAGTATATATACAGTATACTGTCCTCTGTAGTGTATATACAGTATACTGTCCTCTGCAGTATATATAGTATACTGTCCTCTGCAGTATATATACAGTATACTGTCCTCTGCAGTATATATACAGTATACTATGCTCTGCAGTGTATATATATATATATATATATATATAGTCCTCTCTAGTATATATACAGTATACTGTCCTCTGCGGTATATATACAGTATACTGTCCTCTGTAGTATATATACAGTATACTGTCCTCTGTAGTATATATACAGTATACTGTCCTCTGTAGTATATATATACAGTATACTGTCCTCTGTAGTATATATACAGTATACTGTCCTCTGCGGTATATATACAGTATACTGTCCTCTGCAGTGTATATATATATATATATATATTTATATATAGTCCTCTCTAGTATATATACAGTATACTGTCCTCTGCGGTATATATACAGTATACTGTCCTCTCTAGTATATATACAGTATACTGTCCTCTGCAGTATATATACAGTATACTGTGCTCTGCAGTATATATAGTATACTGTCCTCTGTAGTGTATATACAGTATACTGTCCTCTGTAGTGTATATACAGTATACTGTCCTCTGTAGTATATATACAGTATACTGTCCTCTGCAGTATATATAGTATACTGTCCTCTGTAGTGTATATACAGTATACTGTCCTCTGTAGTATATATACAGTATACTGTCCTCTGCAGTATATATAGTATACTGTCCTCTGCAGTATATATACAGTATACTGTCCTCTGTAGTATATATATACAGTATACTGTCCTCTGTAGTATATATACAGTATACTGTCCTCTGTAGTATATATATACAGTATACTGTCCTCTGTAGTATATATATACAGTATACTGTCCTCTGTAGTATATATACAGTATACTGTCCTCTGTAGTATATATACAGTATACTGTCCTCTCTAGTATATATACAGTATACTGTCCTCTCTAGTATATATACAGTATACTGTCCTCTGCGGTATATATACAGTATACTGTCCTCTGTAGTATATATACAGTATACTGTCCTCTGTAGTATATATACAGTATACTGTCCTCTGCAGTATATATACAGTATACTGTCCTCTGCGGTATATATACAGTATACTGTCCTCTGCAGTGTATATATATATATATATATATATATATATAGTCCTCTCTAGTATATATACAGTATACAGTCCTCTGCGGTATATATACAGTATACTGTCCTCTGTAGTATATATATACAGTATACTGTCCTCTGTAGTATATATACAGTATACTGTCCTCTGCAGTATATATACAGTATACTGTCATCTGCAGTGTATATATATATATATATATATATATAGTCCTCTCTAGTATATATACAGTATACTGTCCTCTGTAGTATATATACAATATACTGTCCTCTGTAGTATATATACAGTATACTGTCCTCTGTAGTATATATACAGTATACTGTCCTCTGTAGTATATATATACAGCATACTGTCCTCTGTAGTATATATACAGTATACTGTCCTCTGTAGTATATATACAGTATACTGTCCTCTGCAGTATATATACAGTATACTGTCCTCTGTAGTATATATACAGTATACTGTCCTCTGCAGTGTATATATATATATATATAGTCCTCTCTAGTATATATACAGTATATACTGTCCTCTGTAGTATATATACATTATACTGTCCTCTGTAGTATATATACAGTATACTGTCCTCTGCAGTATATATACAGTATACTGTCCTCTGCGGTATATATATACAGTATACTGTCCTCTGCAGTATATATATACAGTATACTGTCCTCTCTAGTATATATACAGTATACTGTCCTCTGTAGTATATATACAGTATACTGTCCTCTGCAGTGTATATATATATATATATATATATATATATATATAGTCCTCTCTAGTATATATACAGTATATACTGTCCTCTGTAGTATATATATACATTATACTGTCCTCTGTAGTATATATACAGTATACTGTCCTCTGCAGTATATATACAGTATACTGTCCTCTGCGGTATATATATACAGTATACTGTCCTCTGCAGTATATATATACAGTATACTGTCCTCTCTAGTATATATACAATATACTGTCCTCTGTAGTATATATACAGTATACTGTCCTCTGTAGTATATATACAGTATACTGCCCTCTGTAGTATATATACAGTATACTGTCCTCTGTAGTATATATACAGTATACTGTCCTCTGTAGTATATATACAGTATACTGTCCTCTGTAGTATATATACAGTATACTGTCCTCTGCAGTATATATACAGTATACTGTCCTCTGTAGTATATATACAGTATACTGTCCTCTGTAGTATATATACAGTATACTGTCCTCTGTAGTATATATACAGTATACTGTCCTCTGTAGTATATATACAGTATACTGTCCTCTGTAGTATATATACAGTATACTGTCCTCTGTAGTATATATACAGTATACTGTCCTCTGAAGTATATATACAGTATACTGTCCTCTGTAGTATATATACAGTATACTGTCCTCTGTAGTATATATACAGTATACTGTCCTCTGTAGTATATATACAGTATACTGTCCTCTGTAGTATATATACAGTATACTGTCCTCTGTAGTATATATACAGTATACTGTCCTCTGTAGTATATATACAGTATACTGTCCTCTGTAGTATATATACAGTATACTGTCCTCTGTAGTATATATACAGTATACTGTCCTCTGCAGTATATATACAGTATACTGTCCTCTGCGGTATATATACAGTATACTGTCCTCTGTAGTGTATATACAGTATACTGTCCTCTGCAGTATATATACAGTATACTGTCCTCTGTAGTGTATATACAGTATACTGTCCTCTGTAGTATATATATACAGTATACTGTCCTCTGTAGTGTATATACAGTATACTGTCCTCTGTAGTATATATACAGTATACTGTCCTCTGTAGTATATATACAGTATACTGTCCTCTGTAGTGTATATATACAGTATACTGTCCTCTGTATTATATATACAGTATACTGTCCTCTGCGGTATATATACAGTATACTGTCCTCTGTAGTGTATATATACAGTATACTGTCCTCTGTAGTATATATACAGTATACTGTCCTCTGCGGTATATATACAGTATACTGTCCTCTGCAGTATATATACAGTATACTGTGCTCTGCAGTGTATATATATATATATATATATATAGTCCTCTCTAGTATATATACAGTATACTGTCCTCTGCGGTATATATACATTATACTGTCCTCTGTAGTATATATTGTAAGGGATCGTTCTCTCAAGCAGGGCAGCGATGACAGATTTCCTTCTCAGACAACGGGGTTCAAGTCCAAATGGTGCTTTATTCTGGCTCTTCAGCACCAGCACAAACATAAACCAAAATGAAAACCTGTCCGTCTGGGCTCTACCTAATACATCTGTCATCTCTATCTCACCTATAGAGCGCAGTTCACAAACAGGGTTTCAGGTTCTGACACTCAGCAGTTCAGCTCATCAGGCACAGCCCCACACAGGGGAGAGATCCAACTTCACACAGCCTCGTGGCCCCTCAGCCCTCCTGGCTGAGACCACACAGAGCCTCTCAGGCTTTCCCTTCTCTAGGGTCACTTCCTCTCTCCTGGACTCCTGCACTGAGGGTTGGTTTATCCCTCAGAGATTATAGCTAGCTGGCCTCACCTGTGGTGGAAGAGGGGTATGGACTGAAATACCCACCACCTCTATACCTATATCATGTATAAGGCCTGTCACTGACTCACAATGTGCAGTATATTGTCCTCTGCAATATATATATATATATATATATATATATATACAGTATACTGTCCTCTGTAGTACATATACAGTATACTGTCCTCTGTAGTATATATACAGTATACTGTCCTCTGTAGTGTATATACAGTATACTGTCCTCTGTAGTATATATACAGTATACTGTACTCTGTAGTATATATACAGTATACTGTCCTCTGTAGTATATATACAGTATACTGTCCTCTGTAGTATATATACAGTATACTGTCCTCTGCAGTATATATACAGTATACTGTCCTCTGCGGTATATATACAGTATACTGTCCTCTGTAGTGTATATACAGTATACTGTCCTCTGCAGTATATATACAGTATGCTGTCCTCTGTAGTGTATATATATATATATATATATATATAGTATACTGTCCTCTG
Organism: Bufo bufo; assembly: GCF_905171765.1. Classification (NCBI taxonomy): domain Eukaryota; kingdom Metazoa; phylum Chordata; class Amphibia; order Anura; family Bufonidae; genus Bufo; species Bufo bufo. Next base: position 697,555,033 of record NC_053391.1, on the reverse strand, counting down.
TAGTATATATACAGTATACTGTCCTCTGTAGTGTATATATACAGTATACTGTCCTCTGTAGTATATATACAGTATACTGTCCTCTGTAGTATATATACAGTATACTGTCCTCTGTAGTATATATACAGTATACTGACCTCTGTAGTATATATACAGTATACTGTCCTCTGTAGTATATATACAGTATACTGTCCTCTGTAGTATATATACAGTATACTGTCCTCTGTAGTATATATACAGTATACTGTGCTCTGTAGTATATATACAGTATACTGTCCTCTGTAGTATATATACAGTATACTGTGCTCTGTAGTATATATACAGTATACTGTCCTCTGTAGTATATATACACAATATACTGTCCTCTGTAGTATATATACAGTATACTGTCCTCTGTAGTATATATACAGTATACTGTCCTCTGTAGTATATATACAGTATACTGTCCTCTGTAGTATATATATATACAGTATATACTGTCCTCTGTAGTATATATATATACAGTATACTGTACTCTGTAGTATATATACAGTATACTGTCCTCTGTAGTATATATACAATATACTGTCCTCTGTAGTATATATACAGTATACTGTCCTCTGTAGTGTATATATACAGTATACTGTCCT
>NC_053391.1:697304305-697554204 GCF_905171765.1 Bufo bufo | reverse complement strand
CAAGTTGGGGTCTAACATACAGGAAGGAATCAGACAACCCTTTCTGAAACAATATTGTAAATGTAATAATGCAAATCTATACCTCAGATCGAAAAGAGAGACACTCAAGGAGCAAAGAGGGACAGAGGAACTTGGGTCAAAAGGTGGGACTATACCTCCAAAAGAGGGACACTTAAGAGGTATGCTGCATCGTTGAGTTCACGGCGATAAATTAGACCTGATGCTAACACTGACCGGTAATGCTGACGCACAGTGATTCGACAGCTAACAGAAGGGATTAGAAAGCATGTGTTTGGACTACCACAACATGCATAAAAAAAAAAAATCTCCACTACTTTATTGCCACTGCCTCCACATCTCTTTATTTTGTTCCACTAAGGAGCCATTTGGACAAAGCTCCTGCAGGGGCGCACACAGGTTGTTTTTTCTTTACTAAAGTGCAGTGTGTGCATTTCTTTTTGTTTAAACGGAAGCGATTAGCTATGAATCTTGGTGCACACTGTTACTGTTACTGCTGCTGATGACTTGAATCTTGGTGCACACTGTTACTGTTACTGCTGCTGATGACTTGAATCTTGGTGCACACTGTTACTGTTGCTGATGACTTGAATCTTGGTGCACACTGTTACTGTTACTGCTGCTGATGACTTGAATCTTGGTGCACACTGTTACTGTTACTGCTGCTGATGACTTGAATCTTGGTGCACACTGTTACTGTTACTGCTGCTGATGACTTGAATCTTGGTGCCGGCACATTAAAATCCACAACGATAAATTAGACCTTCTGCTTTTATTGACCTGTAATACTGACGCTCAGTAATTCGACAGCTAACAGAAGAGATTAGCTGTGAATTTTGGTGCCCTGGACAGTGATGTAGACGGCAATGAATTACAACCACCTGTAATACTGACGGCACAGTCCCTACAGAACGGATGAACTATGAATCTGGGTGCAATAAAACGTAATGCACACGGCGATGAACTCTCTCTGCAGTTTAAGTTCCAAGCCTTCACAATGAGATTAGGCCACCAAGTGGGAAGAATATGATTAGGCAGAGGGGCCTGAGTATACCAGATATATCCCGATTCGTGATGATTTTGAATTAATTTGGAACAAATCAAATTTCTTGACGAAGTTCGGCTGAATCAAATTTTTCAAAACTTTGCTCATCTTTAATTTCTTTATATATAGATATGTCAATTTATAGTGACTGTTTATTTTTATACTACAGTTACTGCACGCACCAGTCCTGCAGCTGCTGAGCGCCGATCAGTAACATACTTTTTACTGATCGTGCCTGTGCTCAGTTTTAAATGTAGGTTTTTTTCTGTAGGTAGCCTTTTTTCAAAATTGGTCTCTTATTTTTTTTTAAATCTTTTTCTCTTTTCTTTTTTCAACTTTTTTTTTCTTTCTCTTAAATTTTATCGGAATTTTATTACAAGTCCCTTCATGTGTGAAATCACTACATATACCCCCCTGATGATAAATAAAGTCTACACACTTTACACGTGTTAAATCGCATACATGACACACACACCAATAAAACAAAAATGGCCCATTCATCCCAGAGAATGTGTTCAGCTGAAGAGGCACACGTCATCATGGCCTTTGAAACTGAGTCTGCCAGTGAGAAAGAAGAGGATGCCACATTCCTCTACTCCATCATCATCCTCATCCGGTGATCAGGGACCCTCTAGAAGGCGCCCAAGGACAGCAGCTGAGGCTGCACCCTTCCCCCGTCCCTCCCAGAGTGAGCCTGTATGGACCCCACCCCCTGTAGAATATTAGCCCTAAATTCCGGAGTCTGTGGGAAACTCTGGAATCCAGATTGACTTCACGAACTTCACAGAATTCAATTTTTTCAAAATCTATTTCAGTGAAGATTTAGTAAATTTTACCGTGGCCCAAACAAATTTATATGCCCAGAAGTTAATTACGCAGAACCCCACATCCCCATACGCTAGACCCCTTGGTTGGACCCCAGTAAATGTGGCAGAGATGAAAATCTTTTGGGGGCTTATGCGGCATATGGGCCTTTTTAAAAAGCCAGAAATTAGACAGTATTGCAGTGCAGATGTCTTGTACCACACTCCAATTTACAGTAATTATGACCCAGAATTGATTCGAGTCGATTCTGAAATTTTTGCCCGGCCCAGAATGACAAAACATTTGACTGTCCTCGACCACTTTAACACCAAGTTTGCTGAAGTGTACACCCCAGGACAAAATATCTGTATAGACGAGCCACTGATAAATTTCAGGGGAGTGTAAAATTCCACCAGTACCTGCCCAGCAAGCGGGCAAGGTATGGCATAAAAATGTATAAACTCTGTGAAAGTAGCTCTGGCTACAATGATAGGTCCAGGGTTTATGAAGAAAAAGACTCCTGGATTGAACCCCCAGAATGTCCCCCGATCCTAGGAGTTAGTGGAAAAATAGTGTGGAATTACTGCACCCACAGCTGGATAAGGGTTACCACCTCTATGTGGATCACTATTAGGCTACTTTCACACTAGCGTTATTCTTTTCCGGCATAGAGTTCCGTCAAATGGCTCTATGCCGGAAAAGAACTGATCAGGCATAACCCAATGCATTCTGAATGGATAGAAATCCATCCAGTTTGCATCAGTATGCCTTCCGTTCAGTCACTGTCAGGCGTTTTGGCCGGACATAATACCGCAGCATGCCTGATCAGTCGCCGAAATGCCGGATCCGGCATTAATTCCTATTGACTTGCATTAGTGCCGGATCCAGCATTGCAAAACAACTGAAGGACTGATGCGCAGACCGGGAAAACTGTGAAAAAGACTGCAAGACTGATCCGTCCATCCGCATGACAAGAGGAAAGACGGATCCGTTCTTGCAATGCATTTGTAGACTGATCCGCGCCCGGATCCGTCTACAAATGCTGTCAGTTGTCACACTGATCGGCGGATCCAGCAGGCAGCTCCGACGACGGAACTAGTATGAAAATAGCGTTACACGAGTCATCCAATATTTCAGTCCCTGACTTCCAGATCTACTGTAGCGTGTGGCACAGTACACAAAAATCAGAGAGACCTCCCTAGATCCCTGATAGGGCAACCGCTAAGAAAAGGCAACAGCAGGGCTCATCTCCACGAGAACATGTTGGCAGTTAAGTACAAGGACAAGAGGGACGTCCTTGTACTGACCACCATTCACAGTAACACCAGCCCCGAGGCTCCTGTATGTGGTACCACTGTCCCCAAACCAGACTGCATTCTGGAATACAACAGGGACATGGGAGGGGTTGATCTTTTAGATCAAGTTCTCTAGCCCTACAGTGCCACATGAAAAACGAAAGTGTGGAGCAACAATCTGGCCGTGCACATTGTACAGATGGCATTGTACAATGGGTATGAGTTCTTAGATCTACAGGTCAGACAGGAACATTTCTTCACTTTCAAGGCCGAACTTTTTCAAAACCAGTAAGGGGGTGGCCCCAGTGCTTCTGTAAGTTAAGGTGCCCGTGTTGTACCAGGGCATCATTTCCCAGGTGAAGAACCCAGGGCATCAAGGAAGGGAAGGACCCATGAAAGATGCAGGGTGTGTTTCAAAAAGGGGCTAAGGAAAGACACAATTTACAACCCTGGCCTGTACATGCATGCTACCACTTATCCATGGATTGTTATGCACCCTGTAGTTTTACCACCTTATATCTCTGATTTAGTCCCATAGCTTACATATCCACTTTTCACCAACCACTAGATATTCATTTCTGTCAATCTGACGGGCTCGTTATCTCTGATCTTTGACATTATAAACACTACTTACTCTTACTGATAAGAATGTGGCTTAAATAAGTCTTTATGACCTCTTAGTAGTTTAAAGGGTTATTAGATGACTGCAGAAAGTTAAAGTACCAGTCACACAGTTAGAAAAACATTTTTTTCTCTTGTTTTCACCACTGGCGTAGCTATAGGGGTCGCATCGGTCGCATTTGTGACTGGGCCCCTAAGCCTGGGGGGCCCAGAGGTGCTGTATATTTCCCTTTATAATATATGTAATGCAATATTTCCATTATGGAAGCGCTGAATAGTATCCATGAGGCAGGGCATTGAAGTGCTTTGAGCGCTGTATTTACCCCTCCTCCTGCTCGCTCTTACCTGGGCCCGTGCTGCTGTGTACTGGCTGCCTGCAGCGTCAGGATGTACAGAGTGCGCACTGACCTGACACTGCAGGCAGTCAGGTGGGTTTTGCAAGTCTAATGGGGGTGTGATTGGGGGGGGTCTGGAGGTCTGGTCTGAGGTCTGATATAGGGGTCTGGAGGTCTAATGGGGGTCTGAGGTCTAATATGAGGGTTTGGAGGTCTAATTGGGGTATGGAAGTCTAATGGGGGTCTGGAAGTCTGATGGGGGTCTGATTGAGGGGGTCTGGAATTCTAATGGGGGTCTGGAGGTCTGGTCTGAGGTCTGATATGGGATTCTGGAGGTCTGGTCTGAGGTGTGATATCGGGGTTTGGAGGTATAATGGGGGTCTGGCAGTCTAATGGTTGTCTGTTTGGGGGGGTCTGAAAGTCTAATGGGGGTCTGTAGGTCTGGTCTGAGGTCTAATGGTGGTATGGAGGTCTGGTCTAGGATCTGATTTGGGGTCTGGAGGTCTAATGGGGGTCTGGAAGTATAATGGAGGTCTGATATGGGGGTCTGAAGGTCTAATGGGGGTTTGGAGGTCTAATGGGGTCTGGAGGTTTGGTCTGAGGTCTAATAGGGGTCTGGTCTGAGGTCTGATATGGCAGTCTGGAGGTCTAATGGGGGTCTGGTGTCACAGGTGAAGGGGAAGGGAAAACACCAAATACACTCCACAACGAATAGACAACAATCTAGGCCTCAAAAGCTAAGGAAGAGAGATGTTGACCTCCTAGTAATCCCTAGGTCTTTCCCTAACTCCTGCCAGTATGAACATATCCTGATGGTGGAAATACTCATATGCTGGATACCTAAAGCCCTGCTAAAACTGACGAGCCCTAGGATAGGTAGCAGGGGATGAGACAGCTGGTTCCTTCCAGAATGAAGGAACCAGCGTCTCCCTGGAGCCTAGAAACAACACACTCCAGATAATAAGAAACAGCGAAGGCAACAAGTACTTAGCTTAGAGATGTATGGAGAAGCAGGAGATCCAAGACAAACCAGCACTAGCAACTCCAAGCAGAAACTACCAACCGCATGGTCAGCAGTGTGAGGCGGATCTAAATAGAGCCTCATCACTGATAACGAGCGGCACCTGAGGAGAGGTGAGATCCTGCCAAACAACAACATACAAAGAGGAAAACAGAGAGACCTGTCAGATAGCCTCACGTGCAGCAAGTCTATCCGATCTTCTCACCTCTCTCACAGGAGGGACCATGACATTCGAGGACTAATGGGGGTCTGGGGGTCTAATGGGGTCTGGAGGTCTGATATGGGGGTCTGATCTGAAAGGTACTAAAGCCTCCCACTGACTCATGGAAGAAGAGGCATGGCTCTCTTGTGTTCCACTCTGTTTATGCTAGTACACTGAATGGTGGCAAAAGTGCATCAGTGTTTTTGGAATACATGTATGCAGGTGCAGGAACTAGATTAGCAGCAGGGGTCCTGCTGTTACTAACAGCCAGGGCCTTGCTGCCTCCGCCTGCATTGCTGAAAACACAGATGTCGGCGGATTAAACCACTAGATGCCGTGGTCAAACCCTACCATAACAACTATGGTGTTCGCAAAGAGGGGAGGTTCTCTCTTTGACCCCATTGCTATGCTATAGCAGTCCAATGCCTTACACAGGCATCAGATCCTGACGGCTATGCTGGGACACTGTCAGTGTAATGCTGACAGGCAATGTATTACCATACAGTACATGATGTATTGTAATGCACTGTAGAGGGGATCAGACCCGCACACGTTAAAATCCCACAGTGGGACAAAAGTAAAAAGTGAAAAATAGTTTAACAAAGTGTTTTTTTTTTTATAAAAAATGAAAAGTTTCAAGTAACAAAAAAGCAATATACAATGAAAAAAATACATAAAAATAGACATATTAAGTATCACCTTTTTCGTAATGATTGGCTCTATAAAAATATCTCATATCTGTCCTGTCAGATGAACACCTTAAAAAAAAGTGCCTACCTAACAATCAAAGGGTTAGGTGTGAGTCTCAGATGGCACAAACTGGGCACAGCACACTAGGAACTTACAGTAATCCTGAGGATAGGTCATCATGAGAAAATCTCAGAATTGCTTGGATAAGTAAAAGCATTCCAAAGTTATTACCACATAAAGTGACAGTGTCCTAAAAGGGCTAAATGTCTCGTTCTAGGAACATATTGATAACTAAAATACATTGAATGGCATTTTCTAAACAGTAGAAAAATGTAAACAGTTTTTTCCTGGTAATAAACAGGGTGGGTGGAAATCCTGGCTGATCCACGCCTTAGTCATCTTGACAAAGGTCAGTCTCTCCACATTTTGGGTGGACAGGCGAGTTGGGATAACTATGGCCCCCAACGCACTAAACACCTGCTCTGATGTCACACTACTGGCCGGGCAGGACAGCTTTTCCCGGGCAAACTCGGCCAGTTGAGGCCACAAATCCAGTTTGGCTGCCCAGTAGTCCAGCAGATCTTTAATGACAGCTGGCAGGATGCACTCCAAGTATGCCACCACCTGCTGGTTCAGGTTCTGCTCCAGGTCTAGCTGCTGATGAGTACTTTCTTCACTATGCGGGTGAAGAAAGCTGCTCATCAGCGACTCTAGACTCAAATTGATGGTACTGCTCCTGCCACCCCACCCCTCCCCAGCAGCCATGGCAGAGGAACGTGAGCGCAGAGCCCCCCCAGTCAGACCTACGAGAGGATGGACAATGGCGCAGATAGGCAGCGCCCAACTGACTACATAGGATGTCTCTGTAGTAGTTCAGTTTGTCCTCCATCTCACCAGGTGTAAAAAAGGCCCCTATTTTGGACCGGTAGTGAAGTTCCAACAAGGTGGACAGCCAGAAGTCTTCCCTCTGCCGAATGGTGACAATTCGGCTGTCACTACCCAAGCAAGTGAGCATGCATCGGGCCATTTGTGCAAATGACTCAAAGGGACTCCCTGCCTTCATCTCCACTGCATACTGCCACGGTGTGTCTGGGTCCTCTTTCTCGTCTTCCTCATCGCCCTGTAGCTCGTCTGGATGCTCCTCCTCTCCTGTCACCTTTGTAGAAAAACCACCCATTTCGCTACACATTGCCTGTGCTCCAATGTCCTCCTCCTCCTTCAGTTCAGCCCCCACCGTCATTCCACGGCTCATGTGGCTGTGAGATCTAGGCACCACATATCCAGTCCCCTGACCAGCCATTGTTACCAGCATCTGTTCCAGGACATGAAGCAGTAGAATATCGTTGTTCATGCCGTGGTCCTCACAAATAATGTGACCTCCTCAAAGGGCCTGAGCAAACATCAGGTGTCATGAATGACCTGCCACTGGCTGACATCGAAGTTACACAGGGGAGTACTCCTGTCCGCTTGGATCATCAAGAAATGGTTTATGGCCTTTCTCTGTTCCTACAGTCGGTCCAACATATGGAGGGTGGAATTCCAACGGGTGCAAACGTCGCATATCAGCCTATGTTTGGGGATGCTGTTCTGCCGCTGCAGTTCATTGAGGTTGTGCTTTGCGGTGTACGAGTGGCTGAAGTGCATGCAAAGTTTGCTGACTATTTTTAAGATGCCTCGCAGATGGGTGGAAGATTTCAAGAAAGACTTGTCAACCAGATTGGACATGTGTGCCATGCAGAGTGCATTGCTCAGCCCTCCTTGACGCAGCGCCGACACCATGTTCTTCCCGTTGTCGGAGACCATAGTTCAAATTCTGAGTTGTCACAGAGAAAGCAAGGATTTGATTTCTTGATGAAGGACATGGAGCAGTTCCTCCCCTGTGTTACTCCATTCCCGCAGGCAAACGAGGTGCAGAACAGCGTGACACTTCCGTGCCCTGCACATGTGGTATGCTGGAGGGGCACTGTGAATTGTCCCTGTGGTGGAGGCTGAGGACACAGTGGAGGATGAGGAGGCAGAGGCGGACATTGTCGCAGGACCAACAGCGTGACAACGTAGAGGCCGAAGCGGCATCACCTGGCCAAGTTGCTGGTGTGGCTGTGCAGGAACCACATTCACCTAGTGGGCCATAAAGGACATGTACTGTCCCTGGCCGTAGTTACAGCTCCACACGTCGGCGCTGCCGTGCACTTTGGCAGACACCGACAGGCTCAAGGACTGGCCCACCTTCTGTTCTACATGTGTGTGCAGGGCTGGTACTGCCTTTTTGGCAAGGAAATGACGACTTGGGACTCTCCACCTTGGCTCGGCACAAGCTATCAGTTCTCTGAAAGGTGCAGAGTCCACCACTTGGAAAAGGAGGGAGTCGAGGGACTGCAGCACCAATAACTTGGGTTGCTGGTCAAGCCACGACTGCTAGCTGACACTGGAAGCTCAGGCCTCTGGAAGTGACCCCTGCTGCCACGGCCCCTTAGTCTGTTGCGACCTGTGTCTGCTCCAGAAACATTTAGGCCTCTGCCACTCCTCTGTGCAGGGCCTGGCTTGTCTCTGTCTGACATACTGTTAGATCAAAAAAATAATAAATAATAAATAAAAAGGAAATTAAAACACCACAAGGGCTGGCTGGCTGCTGATTGGCTGCATGCATGGCATTATAGGCATCATGCCCAGAGCTCCTTGCTCCATGTCCTCACACGTGCAGCAGCCAATTTAAGAAAAAATTTGATTCGTTACCATGAAGCGTGAGGAAATTCGGCTTTGGTGCGAATTGAATTTTTCCTGAAATTCGGATCGAACTCCACTTTGTCAACTTCGATTCGCTCTTCTCTAGTTTTCATGTTAAAAAAAGCTTTCCCTCTCTATTGTGCTGAATTTTAAAGGTAAAATGACTGCTGCAGTTTTTTGCAATTTGTCTTTAGGGAATCGCCAAAACTTCAGGTTCATTTTGCAAATAAATGTTTGTGAACTTTGTGATGAATCTGATTTGATTAGAACTGATTTGCTCGTCTCCAATCTAGACCACACTCTGACACATTGTCCATATAATGCCCATATTCACTACATACATGCACACGGGTATTATTAGTCACTACAGATATGTACGCACTCTCACTACATACATATAGTCATATAGCAATCTTATGCCCAGTCCTGGTGTCAGGAAGGGTGGCTTCTCCTGGGATGTGGAGGCTCTGTTCTACTGAAGGAGGAGAAAATGCAGGAATGGAACTAGCAGCAAAATTAGACTTTATGACTATGGTGAAATAACACAGTTGTAGTCTGTCTACTACTACCCTCATCAGCCACTTATTGAACTACTGACCTACGGACACCACCCTCCTTTATCAAAGCCTTCCATCCTCATCTTCTCCTGTGCTGCACCTCTACTCTGGAGCGCTCTTCTCTCTTCATCACACCGACCTCCAACATTCACTCTTTATAGATCCTGGAGGTTCCTCTCCTTCTACCTGACACTTCTATGTATTAGATGGGGGTCATTATAAACCCTTGGTACTTACTTGTGGTCGCTGCATTATATAAATCACATTCAGGGATTAGGACCCTCGCTCCTTGCGTCTTCTATCATCTCTCACACTCGCACATACTTCTCCTGTTTACAATATGGAGAGATTTTTCATTCTAGTCTTTGTTCTGGTGGAGATAGAAAATGAGACATCAGCTCCTCCCCACCTGTCACCCAGTCCCCTGGACATACCACTCACCCACCACCCAGTCCCCAGGACATACCACTCACCCGCCACCCAGTCCCCAGGACATACCGCTTACCCACCACCTAGTCTCCTAGACATACAGGTCACCTGCCACCCAGTCCACTTAACATACCTTGCATCCACCACCTGGTCTCCTTGACTTACCGATCACCCGCCACCGAGTACTATGGACAAACCGCTCACTTGCCCCTAGTCCCCTGGACATAACGCTCATCCACCACCCAGTGCCCTAGACATACCACTCATTATTACTTCTATTACACGTTCCTCTCATTATCTTTCTTGTATAAATATTTTAATTGAACTATTTCTTTCCAGCTCCTCCTATCATTAAGTTCCCTGGAGCGTTGACAGCGCTACTACTGAGTTTTGCGGTCATACAACATTTCTGATGAGATGACGCCTCGGTTGAGATTCTTGAGACCTAAGGAAGATGTGAAGTCATTTCTGTCGTGGTCACCAGGATGATAGATATCATATATATTTGCCTATATATTACAGTTATATTGTTAGGTAGGAGATAATTCTGATACAGCTAGTACTATAGGGGGTCGCTGTGTCACAGAGGGGCCTCTTTCCACCGTCCAGGTTCACTAAGGAGAAACAGCACATGATGCCTGGCCACTGGAGAATATATGGTAGATAGAGCCATAGCGAGTAGAGTGATTGTGTGTGTGGTTAAAAGATATCCATAGACCCTCTATAACAGTGACCTCCACAGCACCCTGCCCCCATAACAGTGACCTCCACAGCACCCTGCCCCCATAACAGTGACCTCCACAGCACCCTGCCCCCATAACAGTGACCTCCACAGCACCCTGCCCCCATAACAATGACCTCCACAGCACCCTGTCCCCATAACAGTGACCTCCACAGCACCCTGCCCCCATAACAATGACCTCCACAGCACCCTGTCCCCATAACAGTGACCTCCACAGCACCCTGCCCCCATAACAGTGACCTCCACAGCACCCTGCCCCCATAACAGTGACCTCCACAGCACCCTGCCCCCATAACAATGACCTCCACAGCACCCTGTCCCCATAACAGTGACCTCCACAGCACCCTGCCCCCATAACAATGACCTCCACAGCACCCTGTCCCCATAACAGTGACCTCCACAGCACCCTGCCCCCATAACAATGACCTCCACAGCACCCTGTCCCCTTATCATTGAAACAATAAAAGCAGTTCCAGCACTCCAATGTAGTTGTTGTGTTGCTTATTTCTTTATTCCTGGTAACAAAATTACAGCATGTAGACAAATCCTGACAGTCCAACACCAGTTTACGCGTTTCGGACACTTAGTCCTTAGTCATAACTGATAAAAAATGCCGAGCTCCGTGATTTATATGAGTGGTTCTAACTTCCTCTGAACAAAAAAAAGGGGGGAGGGGGATGGGGAACCACCTGATTATTTGAGAAAGGCATTTGTTATTCTATCGTGTAACATACCCCTTTAACAGTGATCTCCACAGTGCCTGCCCCTTTAACAGTGATCTCCACAGTGCCTGCCCCTTTAACAGTGACCTCCACAGTGGCTGCCCCTTTAACAGTGACCGCCACAGTGCTCGCCCCTTTTAACAATGACTGTATCTTTAACAGTGACCTGCACAGTACATGCCCCTTTAACAGTGACCTCCACAGTGCCCACCCCTTTACCATTGACCATCCTTTTAACAGTGACTTCCACAGTGCCCGCCCCTTTAACAGTGAACTCCACAGTGCCCGTCCCTTTAACAGTGCCCGCTCCTTTAACAGTGACCTCTACAGTGGCCACCCCTTTAACAGTGACCTCCACAGTGCTTAACAGAGACCTCCATAGTGCCCACCCCTTTAACAGTGCCCGCCCCTTTAACACTGACCTCCAAGGTGGCCGCACCTTTAACAGTGACCTCTACAGTGCCCGTCCTTTTAACAGTGACCTCCACAGTGCTCGCCCCTTTAACAGTGATCTCCACGGTGCCCGCCCCTTTAACAGAGACCTCCATAGTGCCCACCCCTTTAACAGTGACCTTCACAGTGCCCTCCCCTTTAACAGTGCCCACCCCTTTAACAGTGCCTGCCCCTTTAACAGTGACCTCCACAGTGACCGCCCCTTTAACTGTGACCGCCCCTTTAACTGTGACCTATTGGCTGATAAGGCACATGTGACCGTGTGTACAGTCCATTTATGGCTATGTTGTTATGAAAACGTGGATAGATTAAATATGAACTTGACTGACACACCTCGTATGACTGAATATTTCAGGACCTGCAAACTGCTAAAACCTGTGATCAGTTGTTATGGAAACCTGGAGTAGGACCTGCGAGCTTCTATTGGCTAATAAGGGACATGTGACTGTGTAAGGCTACTTTCACACCTGCGTTAGGTGCGGATCCGTCTGGTATTTTTTTTGTTCATGATAATGCAAACGGATCCGTTTTGACTTTACATTGAAAGTCAATGGGGGACGGATCCGTTTGAAAATTGGGCCATATTGTGTCAACTTCAAACGGATCCGTCCCCATTGACTTGCATTGTAAGTCTGGACGGATCCGTTTGCCTCCGCACGGCCAGGCGGACACCCGAACGCTGCAAGCTGCGTTCGGGTGTCCGCCTGCTGAGCGGAGAGGAATACAAACGATGCCAAACTGATGCATTCTGAGCGGATCCGCGTCCACTCAGAATGCATTAGGGCTGGACGGATTCGTTCGGGGCCGCTTGTGAGATCCTTCAAACGGAACTCACAAGCGGAGCCCCGAACGCTAGTGTGAAAGTAGCCTAAATGGAGTTCTGATTTAAGTGAAAGCCTTGCTGGTTTCTATTGGCTAATGCAGGTCATTTTTGGGGAGTTTCTCAGGAACGGTGCCAGCAGCCACGGAGGAAGGACGTGCTTTGTGGAGCTCCTTTATCCAAGCTGTAGTTCCAGGGAGGTTGGTCATCTTTACCCCTGAAGAAGGAACACCAGGCCTGTGGGGATAATAACAGCTTTCCCCAGCTAGGGAGCTGGTGGGGTCCTGGGAAATGCGTCCAACAAAGATCCAGGATCTTGCTTCCCAGGGTAGGCCGGCAGGAGGTAGGGGAGATGAGCAACCGGCCTCTGCACCATCATCCGTCCCGGGGGTCAGAAGATCGTGCAGGGGTCATGTTGAAGTGGCCCCTGTAGCCCCTGGGGGCGAAGCTGTGAGAACCTCCAGCAAGTCCAAGAAGGTGGATAGTAGCCTTCCGAGAGGTGAGCGGAGTGCTCCTGGGGGTGGGCTGGGAGTGGTGGATGCCGACTAGGGCAGCATGAGGCCCCAGGAGGCAGTCACGGTATACAGCTCCCGAATTATGGCCTACCTCCGGGAGTATGAGGAAGCAGGTAAAAGGCTAAAAAAAACTCAGAAATGAGTTAAAGCTGGAAAGGGAAAAGGCGAATAGAGCCTCCAAGAGTAAGAGTAAGAGGCCTGAAATCTCAGTGATTAAGCTTTTGAAAGAAGAAATAAAGGAATTGGAAGTGAGAAGAAGGGTCATCTTGAGAAGTAGTGGCCCCTTCCAAGAAAAGTTAAAAAATGAGGAGAGGTTCTCTGAAATGGCTCAGCAAGAAAGACATCAGGCGGCAGACTCTTCAAGTGAAGAGGAAGAGCCAGAGGGGGAAGAGCAAGCAGAGGACCGGGTGGGGAAGACTATGGAAACAAGCATTCCTGCAGAGCAGGTGTGTCTGCCCCCCACCAATTCAGATGAAGAAGATTTCAGTGAGAGCAGTGGAATTGGCAGACAGTTAATGGTGAATATTCGTCACCTGGAATCCCTCAAGATACGCGAGGAAGGCTTTGCATTTGGAGAAGAGCTCCTGGACGACGACTACCCTGCAAAGAAGAAACGTAAAAAGAGATAGAACAAGAGCAACAAAACATAATCAGCAAGCAAAGAGGTGAGATATGTATATGTAGCTCACCCGCTGCGCTCTGAGTCGGCTGCAAAGTCGGTGCAGGGCGCAGCCCACACCATCCTCCCTAGCCCAGTCTCTGTAGTGGGACCAGAGCGTAGGAGTGGGGAGAATAGTGACGGTAAAATGGCGCAGGACGCCATACTCGCTTGCAGTGGCGAGGGTGGCCTGTGAGAGTGGCGGGCCAAAAGGCCCAACACGAAGGAAACAAGGTCGGAGAGAGGGGGGAGTAGTCTGGCGGCACGGGTGGCACTGGAAAGGTGTGTAGTGGGCCTGCGTCGGTGTGATGTGGCTGCCGCTGGTGTGCCCGCTCCCCCTGTAATCACTGAGGCTTCTCCTGCTGTTCTCTCTGGTCCTGCTGTCCATGCGGTGCTTGTTGCCCCGCCTGCCTGTGTCAGTGGGTCAGCGGTGGGGGACGGTGTTGCGGGGGCGGTGTGTCGGTTCCGTGGGCGTGTCTCTGGGCACACCTCCTGGTGCTTCTGTGGTATCGGGGGCTCCTGGGGGCGTGTCTGTTGGCGGGTAGGAGGGAGCGAGACCTTGGCGGCCGTTGCATCCGGGACCGGCGTTGCTGGGAGCACTTGTCCCACAGCGCAACAGTCTGAGGAGTTGAAAAGGCCTGCCAAGACAGCAAAGGGAAAAACAGTAAAGACAGTAAAGAAGGTAAAGAGCATTAAAAATAAGTATGAGAAACCTGTCTGCCTCCTCTGCATCCCCTCCGTCCTCCACAAGTTAAGGGGGAGGCGGAGACGGTGGTGACCACGGCGCAGGTGCTCCTGGCCAATGATGCAGTTTCCAAAGCTGCAGAGGTAGGAGTTCATATTAAAGTTTTCCACTGATCCTGCTGTCCTCTCTGTCCCCTCTGGCTCAGATGTGTGTCTGGGGGAGGACAGAGTGGAAGTGACCACTGCAGAAGTGGTCACTCAGAATTTTTGTGGTGATAAAGTTGTTAAGGTTGCTAAGGATGTTGCTGGGGGTGTTGCTCTGGGCCCTGATGGGGGGAGAGAGGCCCTGGAGTCAGACGGAATGTGGTCTGTCTCAAGTGGTGTAGCGAGGATGCGTGCCCCACAAGAAAGAGGGTGGCGGAGCTCCTGCTTGGGATGGGTTTCAAGGCAATGGACATCTTTGCCTTGATCCATCCGTATGGCTCCAAGGAGTTCCACGTCAGTTTTGTCCGGCCAGAGGGGCTAGAGCTCTTCTGGTCCGGATATGAGCTGGCGAAGAACAAGCTGGACAGGTGAGGTTTCCTTGCAAAAGCGATAACCCGCCAGAGTGAGGTCAAGAGAGTGACCGTGCTGACCCGTAACAAGTCGCTCTCTTGTGTTGACATCATGACCTGGCTGGGCAGGTACGGAGAGGTCCAGTGGGTTCCATCTAAAAACCTGGATGAGTTTGGCATTTGGTCGGAAGCCTGGATGTTTAACATAAAACTTAAGCGTCTGGGGAGTACGGTTCCCCACATTCCATCATCTGCCTTTATCAGCTGTGATAGAATCTTGGTTTTCTACAGGGGGCAGCTTAAGCTCTGTCACAAGGGCGGCAGCCCCACACACTTCAGCGCCAGCTGTCAAGTGCAGAAGTGCGCATTGTGTGGGGGGACAGGTCATCTAGCTGCATCTTGTGAGGAGATTAGATGCAACCTGTGTGGTGTGCTAGGGCACCCTTTCAGTCACTGTCCTCTCTCTGAGGTCAATGCAGCCCGAGCTCACGCAGGAGCGGGCTGGGAGGTCCCTTCATGCTGGCAAAGACAGTAGGGTTGAGGGTTCAGTGAAGAACAAAAACGGTCTGTCCCGGCAGAGGCGGAGAAAGAGGCGCCAGGCAAAGAGGGGGCAGCAGGAACCCTGTCCTGGGATGACGCCTGCTCCTTCCCAAGGGCGGAGAGGAGACTCTGCCCTCGCACTATGAAAGCGCCGCAGAGGATAGTGGTAAAGAGTCCAAAAACAGACGGAGACGCCGGACTAAAAAAGGAAACCTGACCAAAGTAGCAAGGGAAGGCGTAACCGGCTCCCCTCTGGAGCTCTCCAACCGGTACCTCACCTTGGATGAGACCTCCACCTCCTCTTCTTCTGGGGAGGAGGTTGAAGGTGGGGGATGGGGGGAGAAGGAGGGAGGGCCTCCAGGAGGCCCCGCGCCCCCCTCTGGTGGGAATGTAAGGTCCTCAGGAGGGGTGGCAAAACCGGGCTCTGAAACCGAGGAAGCCAGGAGAGGTGCACAGAGGTAGGCGGTGGTGGCGAATGAGATGTACACCACTGTCTCCCTCAAGAGAGGTCGTGCTGTTCTAGAAGACAGCCCCGGGAGGGGGAAGAGGGTTCAGAAGGGTGGGAAGAAGGCCATCTAATTTAATTACTCAGTATGGCGGCACCCGCTCTGCTGACACTGGCGACCATTAACCCCTTAAGGACGCAGGGCGTACCGATACACCCTATTTCCCGAGTCCTTAAGGACTCAGGGCGTACAGGTACGTTCTAACTTTAAATGAAGATTCCGGCGCCGTGTGGATTAATGGGAACGGGATGCCGGCTGAAATCATTCAGCCGGCATCCTGTCACAACGCCAGGGGGGGTCATCTGACCCTCCCTATCGGCGATCGCCGCAAACCGTAGGTCAATTCAGACCTGCGGTTTGCTGCGCTTTCTGCAGTTTCTGATCCCCGCGGTCCCTGACCTACATACACTGTAGGTATGGATCCTGCACCTACAGTACAGACCAAAAGTTTGGACACACCTTCTCATTCAAAGAGTTTTCTTTATTTTCATGACTATGAAGGCATCAAAACTATGAATTAACACATGTGGAATTATATACATAACAAACAAGTGTGAAACAACTGAAAATATGTCATATTCTAGGTTCTTCAAAGTAGCCACCTTTTGCTTTGATTACTGCTTTGCACACTCTTGGCATTCTCTTGATGAGCTTCAAGAGGTAGTCCCCTGAAATGGTCTTCCAACAGTCTTGAAGGAGTTCCCAGAGATGCTTAGCACTTGTTGGCCCTTTTGCCTTCACTCTGCGGTCCAGCTCAGCCCAAACCATCTCGATTGGGTTCAGGTCTGGTGACTGTGGAGGCCAGGTAATCTGGCGCAGCACCCCATCACTCTCCTTCATGGTCAAATAGCCCTTACTTTCAAAGTTTTCCCAATTTTTCGGCTGACTGACTGACCTTCATTTCATAAAGTAATGATGGCCACTTGTTTTTCTTTACTTAGCTGCTTTTTTCTTGTCATAATACAAATTCTAACAGTCTATTCAGTAGGACTATCAGCTGTGTATCCACCTGACTTCTCCTCAACGCAACTGATGGTCCCAACCCCATTTATAAGGCAAGAAATCCCACTTATTAAACCTGACAGGGCACACCTGTAAAGTGAAAACCATTTCAGGGGACTACCTCTTGAAGCTCATCAAGAGAATGCCAAGAGTGTGCAAAGCAGTAATCAAAGCAAAAGGTGGCTACTTTGAAGAACCTAGAATATGACATATTTTCAGTTGTTTCACACTTGTTTGTTATGTATATAATTCCACATGTGTGGATGCCATAGTTTTGATGCCTTCAGTGTGAATCTACAATTTTCATAGTCATGAAAATAAAGAAAACTCTTTGAATGAGAAGGTGTGTCCAAACTTTTGGTCTGTACTGTACATACACCAGGTACACAATTGTGCAGCCAGGGTACAGTTCTGGAGGATGACGAGGTGGAGGAGATGGAGGAGGAGGAACTGTGTTCACAGCTAGGTGGCACCCAAACCAGCTCATGGCCATCACTGGTGCGTGGCTGGGGGGATACAGAGGACACAGACGATACACCTCCCACACATGAGCAGCCTTGCACACATGAGCGATTACATGCTGCAGTGTCTCGGCAACGACCGCCGCATAGGACACATTCTAACTTGTGGTGATTTCTGGGTGGCCACGCTGCTGGATCCCCGTTACAAGGACAACTTACCGTCCTTAATTCTGTCACTGGAGCGTGATCGTAAGATGCAGGAGTACAAGTGCACACTGGTAGACGCACTGCTGATGGCATTCCCACCTGACAGCGGGGGCACAGTGGAAGCACAAGGCGAAGGCAGAGGAGGAGGAAGAGGTCGCCCAAGCAGCTGGGGCACCGCCAGCACCTCAGAAGGCAGGGTTAGCATTGCCAAAATGTGGAAAAGCTTTGTCAGCACGCCACAACAACCAGCACCACCAGCTGATATGGAACATCTTAGCAAGAGGCAGCATCTCAGCAACATGGTAGAGAAGTATTTGTGCACACGCCTACACGTACTGAATGATGGGTCTGCCCCCTTCTAAATTGGGCACATGGCCTGAGCTTGCCCTTTATGCCTTGGAGGTGCTGGCCTGCCCTTCAGCCAGTGTATTATCTGAACGTGTGTTTAGCACGGCAGGGGGCGTTATCACAGACAAGAGAAGCCGTCTGTCCACAGCCAATGTGGACAAGCTCACGTTCATTAAAATGAACCAGGCATTGATCTCACAGGACTTGTCCGTACCTTGTGCAGAATAGACATGTATACCGGCCTTACCCAGCCATTGTTATACTCCAACGCACTTTCTCATTGTTGTATTTTTTATATTTCCCAATGTTTTGGGGTGTACCCTAATTAAAAAAAAAAAAAGAAAATAACAGTGTTGGCTACTTCCTCCTCCTCCACCACCGCTTCCACCTACACCGCTACGTCCACCAACTCCTAAACCTCCTACTCCATACTAGATCAAGATTATTATTTTTTATTTTTACGTATTTTATGTTCTTTTAAGTCATTTCACTAATTCGTCTGTTACATTGTCTGGTGAAATTCACAATTTTTTGGCTGTTTTATACCCCTGCTCTACATAGTGGACAGGGAAATACATTTCAATAATTTGTCTGTTACATTGTCTGGTAAAATTCCCAAATTTGTGGCTGTGATATACCCCTACTCTACATAGTGGATAGGAAAATACATTTCACTATTTTGTCTGTTACATTATCGGTGAAATTCACCAATTTTTGGCTGTGATAAACCCCTGCTCTACATAGTAGACAGGGAAATACAGTATATTTCACTAATTCGTCTGTTACATTGTCGGGTGAAATTCACCAATTTTTGACTGTGCATATACCCCTGCTCTACCTAGTGGACATGGAAATACATTTCACTAATTTGTCTGTTACATTTTTTGATGAAATTCACCAATTTTTGACTGTGATATACCCCTACTCTACATAGTGGACAGGGAAATACATTTCACTATTTTGTCTGTTACATTATCGGGTGAAATTCACCAATTTTTGGCTGTGATAAACCCCTGTTCTACATAGTGGACAGGAAAATACATTTCACTAATTCGTCTGTTACATTGTCGGGTGAAATTCACCAATTTTTGGCTGTGATATACCCCTGCTCTACATTGTGGACAGGAAAATACATTTCATTAACTCGTCTGTTACATTGTCGGGTGACAGTCGCAAATTGTTCGCTGTGATATACCCCTGCTCTTCATAGTGTACAGGGAAAAAAAATTCACTAAGTCGTCTGTTACATTGTCGGGTGAAATTCCCAAATTTTTGGCTGTGATATACCCCTGCTCTACCTAGTGGACAGTGAAATACATTTCACTAATTCGTCTGTTACATGGTCGGGTGAAATTCCCAAATTTTTGGCTGTGATATACCCCTGCTCTACATAGTGGACAGGGAAATACATTTCACTAATTTGTCTGTTACATTGTTGGGTGACAAATGCTCATCTTTTGCGCCAGAAAGTACATTTGCGGCCTACACTGCATTTAGGACAGTACGAATGGTGAGGCCAAAACAAGTACAGGCGATAGTAGATTGGGTTGCTGACAGTGCCTACAGTTCCTTCGCATTGTCTCCCACCCAGTCCCCTGCTGAAAGATCAAAGTTGGCACCTACAGCCTATGGCCATCTGTCTTTCAACTCACCCCCTTGAAAATCAGTCAAGCAGTCTGAGCCCCAAGTCATGCAACAGTCTCTTATGCTTTCTGATGACTCTGCTGGCAGGGTTTCCATGGGCCATTCACATAGTCTCTGATGATGATGTAACACAGGTGCCTACTGCTGCAGCTTTCTGCAGTATGCAGACCGACAAGGATGGCAGAGGTAAAGAGTGGGTGGAAGATGATGTGGAGGATGATGAGGTACTAGACCCCACATGGAATTAAGGTCATGCGAGTGACCTGTCTAGTTCGGAGGAAAAGGCGGTGGTCGCACAGAGGCACCAGCACAGCAAAAGAGGGAGCAGGGTGGAAAAGCGTCCGTTACATTCTTGGGTGACATTTTACTATTTTTGCCATGAATAAACCCCTGCTCTGCATAGTTGACAGGGACCGAAATTTTTAAAAATCATCCGTTCCATTGGTGGGTGACATTAACCCATTTTTGCCAATGAAAAACCCCTGCTCTGCATAGGTGACAGGGACTAAAATTTCTATTTTCTCTTTCATTTGATCCTTCTGCTTTAATAACTTGTCCCACATTTCCGCTCAATCACATTTCAGCCATTGACCTCCCTTGGATGTGGTCTCTCTTTCTCATGCTCCCTCTCCGGCGTGGAACCCTGATTTTCCACTACCCGTGATCACCATTGTAGGCGCAGAAAAGAACATCGAAAGTTGATAGAGAAGATATCCAATTGGATCGTGGACGTCACGGGGATGTGCGATCAGACAGAAGTTATCTAGAGTCAACAAAGCGGCAGCGGGGTGTCATGCCCCACTCTGACGATGTGCGGAGGTCAGCCAGGATTGCAGCACAAGTCTAGTATTTGTTTTGATGCTGTGCTGGATCCGCCTCGCATCAGGTGCACTGGGTGGAGTCATTAGTTTAAATAGTCTCCAGCTAAAGTGCTCTGAGCGGATTATACTCATCATTGTGGTCTTGGAAGCTAGGAAGGAAGGTTGGCTGTTTGTTCCTGCTCTCAGCAGATAAGTGTCTTTTCTTGTTTGGTTGTTTATGTCATCTTACCTGTCAGGGTCTGTTCGAGCTGGAAGCTCCTTTCTCCCCACTTCACCATCTCAGGGAGTTCAGGGTTGTGTTAGTATAGGCTGGTGGACACAGCAAATCTACCATCAAGATTTGTCTGTGGGCTGAGCATTGTAGGGAAAGAGGTCAGGGATAAATTAGGAGGTGACCCTTTCCCTGTCTCTCATCCAGAGCCTGGTTGGTGTGTTATCTGTTAACTGTGCACGTCCGCCGTGACACGGGGCCTCTCCTTTATAATGTTTCCAAATCCAAAATACCCCATTGACATTACCTGTAGTTTTTTATTATTCATTCCAATAACAGGGCATATTAAGAATCATGTATTTTTATTTATCGTCACTACCTCCCCAAATCTGGAGTGGGTAATTGCTGCGCGCCCCCTCCTTTACGCCTTGGAGGTGCTGGCCTGCCCTGCAGCCAGTGTATTATCTGAAAGTGTGTTTAACACGGCAGAAGTGGGTTATCACAGACAAGTGCAGCCGCCTGTCCACAGCCAATGTAGACAAGCTCACATTCATTAAGGTGAACCAGGCAGGGATCACACAGGACTTGTCCGTACCTTGTGCAGAATAGACATTTATACCGGCCTCACCCAGCCACTGTTGTACTCCAGCGCATTTTCTCTTTGTTTTGTCTTTTACATTTCCCAATGTTTTGGGGTCTACCCAAATTTAAAAAAACAAAACAAAAAAAACAGTGTTGGCTACCTCCTCCTCCGCCGCTTCCAACTACACCGCCACATCCACCGCCTCCTAAATAGTGATGAGCGGCAGGTGCCATATTCGATTTCGACGAAATTCACGAATATTCGATAGAATATTCGTTTCATATTCGTCGAAATCGAATATTCGTCATTATTCTAGTTATCGCGATTATTATGCGATTTAAATAATCGCGTATTGCAAATTTAACTTAAGGCTACTTTCCTATTAGTTTGATATCTAAAATTAGCGAAGATGACGAATATGATGAATGTATCCGTCATATTCCTCAAAACGAAGATAACAAAGTATTCTACATCTTCGTTTTAGCTACCTATTCGTCAACTTCGCTAATTCTAGCAATCAAATAGGAAAGTTGCCTATAGAGACAGCTAAGTTTAATTCGCTATGCGATTACATTACTTAATTTTTTATTTTTTTTATTTAATAGTTAAATACTTGATTATTATAATGATTCTATTTATAAAAATAAAAAAAAAGCAAATTAAACACAGCTGTCTCTATAGTCAACCTTCCTATTTGATTGCTAGAATTAGCGAATATGGAGCTAAAACGAAGATGTAGAATACTTCGTTATCTTCGTTTTGAGGAATATGACGGATACATTCGTCATATTCGCTAATTCTACCAAGCCAACCATACTAAACCAGGTCCAAGTTGAAATAGCAATGCGATTAATTCAAGTTATAATAATCGAATTTCGATTTCAACTTAGCACTGCTATATTCCATATTCGTTAATTCTAGCCTATTATGGAATATAGCAGTGCTAAGCTGAAATCAAAATTCGATTATTATAACTTGAATTAATCGAATTGCTATTTCAACTTGGACCTGGTTTACTATGGTTGGCTTGGTAGAATTAGCGAATATGACGAATGTATTCGTCATATTCCTCTAAACGAAGATAGCGAAGTATTCTCCATCTTCGTTTTTAGCTACCTATTCGTCAACTTCGCTAATTCTAGCAATCAAATAGGAAGGTTGACTATAGCGACAGCTGTGTTTAATTCGCTATGCGATTATATTACTTTGCTTTTTTTTTTTTTATAAATTGAATCATTATAATAATCAAGTATTTAACTATTCAATTTTTTTTAAAAAAAGCTAAGTAATATAATCGCATAGCGAATTAAACACAGCTGTCTCTATAGTCAACTTTCCTATTTGATTGCTAGAATTAGCGAAGTTGACGAATATGGAGCTAAAACGAAGATGGAGAATACTTCGTTATCTTCGTTTTGAGGAATATGACGAATACATTCGTCATATTCGCTAATTCTACCAAGCCAACCATAGTAAACCAGGTCCAAGTTGAAATCGCAATGCGATTAATTCAAGTTATAATAATCGAATTCTGATTTCAACTTAGCACTGCTATAGTCCATATTAGGCTAGAATTAACGAATATGGAAAATAGCAGTGCTACGTTGAAATCGAAATTCGATTATTATAACTTGAATTAATGGAATTGCGATTTCAACGTAATTCTCAAATCCGACAGTACATTCTAGTGTGGAGACTTTCCCATGGTGATGGAGACGCTCCATGAGCACGGAAGTCGTCAGAAGCGGCAACGGGCACTGACTGGAGCAGCCAGGAAGCCAGGAATCCTAAGGACAGGTAAGAACTACTTTTGGGAAGTGGGAAAGAAAAAAATACAACAATAAAAAAAAAAAAAAGTAAAAAAAAATTATAATATTCGAAATATCTAATTTATAGCACTATATTCGAAATATTCGCGAATTAGCGAAGTGCCGATATTCGCTAAAAAAATTTGATATTCGAATATTCGCGCTCAACACTACTCCTCAACCTCCTACTACATATGGACCTCGTCCTCCTAGATCAAGATTATTATTTTTTATTTTTACGTATTTTATGTTATTTGAAGTCATTTCCCTATCCACATTAGTTTGCAGAGCACTTGCCATGCTCTTAACCACATTTGGCTGCCATTTGCAGCCCTCTAGCCCTTTCCATTACTTTTTTAGAGCCATTTTAGCTCTCTAAAGTTCGGGTCCCCATTGATTTCAATGGGATTCGGGCTCGGGGTCAATTTCGGGTCCCGAATTCGAACTTTTTTGTGAAGTTCGGCCGAACCCGTCGAATCCGGACATCCAGGTGTCCGCTCAACTCTACTGACCAAATCACTTAAATGTGAACTCAGACTCATGCACATGGCCGTTGTTTTGGTCCGCATCCGTTGCTCCGTTCCATGGTCCGCAAAAAATTATAACCTGTCCTATTCTTGTCCGCATTTTGAGGATAGTGATGGCCTTGCGGTTCGCCCGGCGGTCGGTTCACGGCGAACTTTGCTCGTTCGCGATTCGCAGAACATGCGAACATATGGCGATATTCGCGCCCGCCATATTATTTTACATTGTGGCCGCGGCCACGGTCAGTAAGGTGACAGGAGGGGGCCCTAACAGTGGCTGGTGTGTGCCTGGAGCCACGGGACGTGGGCCTGCCTAAAAGAGGGCCAACCCTAGGGAGAGTAGAAAGAAAGGGGTGGGAAAAGGGAGGGGGAAGTGCGAGTCGGCGGGTGCGGTGATGTGAGCTGGACGAGGGGGTTTAAGAAGGGGGACCTGGCCCCTCCCACAATTACAGGCTGCACGCAGCCTTAACTATTTGTGGCCGCGGCCACGGTCAGTAAGGTGACAGGAGGGGGCCCTAACAGTGGCTGGTGTGTGCCTGGAGCCACGGGACGTGGGCCTGCCTAAAAGAGGGCCAAAAAGACACTGGGTAGGAGAAGTGCTGCTGTTTAATGCATGTTGGAACAGCATTACAAAACCAAGGAAAGGAATACCTGACGGGTTTCAGTCAGCGGATCCGGGATGTACCGGGAAAAACAGGCAGATCTCCACCTACCCATGTGACGAATGACGTGCGGAGGCGTCCCGTGCTTGGAAGCCGCTGAGGCAGCTCCGATGCGGAATGAATGTCCCGATATGGTTTTGGGGTCCACCCCCAACCCTGCGACCAGGGATCTGATGTGTGAGACGAACTGTGGCGTGGATAGGGGTTTCCCTTGGAATGGAAGCAAAGGAGACTCTGGATCTGGAGATGGTGTGGAATCAAGGAGACGTTGGAGTACCACCACCGGACACCAGGCGTTTTCGGACTTGAAGAAGCGGATCTGTATGGGAGGACCGGTTTGGGACGTCTTGGTGGAAGGAAGGCTTAACACCAGATGATCCTGGCTCCAGGACAGCTGCTTCTTCTTCAGAAAGATCGTCTTCTGGGAAGAAACTGAGAATTCTCCTGGACGTAGGAAGCCGTAGAAGCTTAGATACATTGCGGCCTTGATGACCAGACTAACTGAAGGGCCAAAAGGATTGCCATCTAGGGATGCAGACAGCTGCCTGAATAGCTCGCCGGAGACCGGCCGACGGGACGGGTTTGAGTCTTTGCTGCTTTTCTCAATGCCCCGGAGTGTGGCCTTGACGGCTTGGGATGTGAACGCCGAGCGAACCTCTGGATTCTGTAGGACTAAGAAATGTTGTGCCCCGGCTAGGTACAAACGGATGGTGCTGGGTGCCAGCTTGAGGTTGACATGGCAATGGGCCATGAAAGCCATGATGTAAGAAATGAAGGCCGTATCCTGTTGAGGATGGTCCCTGGAAAATTTTTGAAAGAGGTTACAACCTGTGCTGTAATTGCGAGCCGTGTTGACAGAGAGGGATCGGTGCATGAGGTCCTTGGCGGTTGCCAGCAGAGACCTCAATCCAACATCAGGTCGCTGAAGCCGGGAATCCGGGCCCCGGTCCGGTCTGCTTCTGGACATACCTGAAAGAAGGTTTGAAAATTGAACCTAGATAAGGCATCGGCCGCCGTGTTGATGGCACCTGGAATATGGGAACATGAGAAGTGAAAGTTATTGATCATGGCCAGCCAGACCAGTTTGCGCAAAAGGGACATGACCTTGGCAGACTTAGCTCGGCCTTTGGAGATGATGTCCACCAGGTCCTGACTGTCAGAGATAAACATGACGCTGGAATTAGCCTAGAGGTGACCCCAGACGGATGCGGCCGCCACGATGGGATAACATTCCAGAAACGGTGACGAACTGAGGGACTGAGGGTCAGAGCTGACCTGAGGAGGCCATGGACCAGCTAACCACTGGGACCCGAAGATTGCAGCGAAACCCCGGGATGCCGCGGCATCGGAAAACACCCTGGTAGATGACTGGGACCATGAGGGGACGAACAGGCTGACCCCGTTCCAGGTTGAAAGAAAGCTGTCCCACATGCGCAAGTCTGCCATGGCAGCCCTGTCCAAGTGGACAATGCTGCTGGGTTCGGAGGCTGTAGGAAGGAGCGAGAGCAGGTGGGAAATGAAGGCCCTGCCCTGGGGCATCACCCTCAAGGCAAAGTTCAGCCGGCCCAGGATGGACTGAAGCTCGACCATGGTCACCTGGGAAGAGGTGATGGCCTCAGCCACGATTTCCCGGATTTGGGACAGCTTTGCCTCTGGAAGCCTGGCCTCCATCCTGTCTGAGTCCAGGACAATACCCAGGAAGGTGATGGAAGTGACCGGCCCCGAGGTCTTCCCCTGTGATATTGGGATGGAAAGGGCGGCAAAGAGCTCCAGGAGGGAGTGCAGCCCGGATGGCTGACATAGCTGAGGTTCTATGAGGAGAAAGTCATCCAGGTAGTGGATGACAGCTGGGGCGCTGCCGTGGCGGATCAGGATCCAGTGGAGAGCCTGTGCCAGTTGGTCGAATAACCACGGGCTGCTTTTCGAGCCGAAAGTCAACCTGTTGGCAAAATAGAACCTGCCCTCCCACCGAATACCATAGAACTGCCATAGGTGAGGGGCGATGGACAGCAGTTTGAAGGCGTCCGCTATGTCAGTTTTAGACAACCAGGCGCCTTTCCCGGCGCTAAGGATGAGGGCAATGGCTTCGTCGATGGATGCATACTTCATGGTAAATTCTTCGGAAGGAATGAGTGAATTGATGCTGGGGATGACCGAATCATGGGGGGCGGAGAGATTGTAAATCAAACGTTTTTTATTTGAATCTTTTTTGGACACTATTCCTATGGGGCTGATCCGCCAGCGCGAGAAAGGAACCTGGTTGAACGGGCCCAGGAGGAACCCTTTCTCCACCTCCGAATTCAGGAGTTCCTGCACAGTGGCGGAATCTGACCTGGCTGACTGCAGATTGTCGCACTCCCAGTTGGAATGGGGGAGTGCCACCAACCCTGTGTCAAAGCCGAAGCAGAGGCCAGCGATCAGGAAGTCCACGAATCGTGGAACCGGATGTTCCCGTAACAGGAGGGCCAGGAGGTCAATGTCGCAATCGGCCAGTCATAGGCGCCTGGACGCCTTCTTGGGACATGTGGACCTGGGGTGAGCCCTGAAGCAGATGGAGCAGATGTGCAGGGCCCTGCAACCGCTGAAGAGACAGGAACCGAAGTTAAAGTTGTTGCATACTTGGCTGTTGCCAAGGTAAACAATGGGTCTGCCCAACTTATCAGTGGAGGAGGGACTGCGGGGGACCCCGGAGGGGCCTGGGATGACCTTGTCTGGTTGGGCAGTGGCAGTTTGAGGACACCACTCTGTGGCATGAAAAATCGACTGACAAGTCGAACAAGCGGGGGCCCGGAGACCGGCGAAATGCCGGCAGAACAACTCCATGTCCAGCGTGGCCCAGTTGACGGAGAACTGAAACTGGGTCAGCGCGGCGGCGGCCTTGGCTGAAAAGGAGCGGTGGTAATCGTAAAAAGCCGTGCCGCTGTACTTGTGCCCAAGATCAGTGACCCTGTGTAGATACGTGTCCAGCTCTTCCCGGCGAGCCGGATAGGCGGAACAGATCACGTCTCTATACAGGCCAAAGGCCAAAACAAACTCAGGTACAGAGAGCTTGCGATTGAGATGGCCATCCTTGGCCCGAAGGACCACCGAGATTTCCCCGCAGTCAAAGGTCTTATTATCTGCGGCATCATGGGACGCAATCAGGATGGACGCGAGATTCACGTCCTTGCCCGCCAAGATGTCCCTCCTGATGTTGTCCGGCACAAAGTGCACAGGAGCCACCACGGGAGCAGCCGGGGACGTACCTGGAGCCGGAAGCTGATATAGAGGGGGATCGGTGATGGGGACCACCGCCTGGGATGACGCCGGTGTTCTGGACTCCAAGTCCACCACCCTGGTCCTGATGTCGGCAACGGATGAGATGAGCGAATCCAAGGAGGCCTGTAGCTGTACGAAGGACTGCTGGATGGCTGGGGGTGGATCTTCTCTTTCAGGAGGGCTGGGTTCGGTCATCAATAGCCTGTATAGCTCGGCCTTTCTGGCTGACGCTGGGTGCCTGATACCCCTTCTGCCCAACTCCGCAATGAGCCTTGGCACGGTCCATCTTTGGAGGGCTGCTGGGCCGCCTTGGCCGGAGACCGAAGTACCCGGGAGGGACAATGCGTCGTCGACGTCTGATACCTGCGACATGGCTCCGAAGATAGCAGAGACCTTGCGAGACCTGGAATTTAGAGACAACAATATGGCAGCTGGAGAGGTCATGGGGGCGTGTACCATGACTACTGAGGTCGTGGGCGAACGTATTTGAGGACGTACCTGAGAGCGTGGAATCAACACCCTTGCCTTACCGTCTGAGGATCGACGGGAACGACCCGGCTGGCCCTGAGGACTGGAAAAGTTAGGAGCGACGTGAGAAAATTGCAGCGCAGGACCTGAAACCAATGCTGATGCGTGCGGACACACCGCTGAGTCGGCTACTAGCGGGGACAGGGAGACGTGGATGAAACATGAAACCAGGAAGAAGGGGTATCTGGGGAGCCAGGAGGCGGAGTCGAAGGACTGCGGTAAGAAGGAGGCCTGGTAGTTCCAGGACGAGCGGCGAGGAGTGACCTGAACGTTTCAGGTTGGGGACGTGAGCAGGGTTGCCTGGTGCCGCAAGATACGTAGGAACTGGGAGACACCTGCTGCACCGGCTGACTATCGTAAAGGTGGCTGCCCCCGTGAGCTAAAGGGACCAGGAATGACCCTGATGCTACAGGCGACAGTGGACGGGGGAGACACCTGAACGCTTCAGGGTACCCGGGCAGGGAAGACACCTGAACGTCTCAGGCTAAGATGGACAGAGGAGACACCTGAACGCTTCAGGGTGCTTGGACAGAGAAGACACCTGAACGCCTCAGGCTAAGATGGACAGAGAAGACACCTGAACGCTTCAGGGTACCTGGACAGAGAAGACACCTGAACGCCTCAGGCCAAGATGGACAGAGAAGACACCTGAACGCTTCAGGGTATATGGACAGAGAAGACACCTGAACGCCTCAGGCCAAGATAGACAGAGAAGACACCTGAACGCTTCAGGGTACCTGGACAGAGAAGACACCTGGCTGTCTTAGGCCGAGATGGACAGAGAAAACACCTGAACGCTTCAGGGTACCTGGCAGAGAAGACACCAGAACGCCTCAGGCTAAGAAGGACAGAGAAGAAACCTGAACGTCTCAGGTTGAGTGAGAGAGAAAACATCCTTTGCGTGCCTCCGGGGAGGCAACCCGGGATGTAGGTAAGAGGAACTGCGGGGAGCAGCCCAGGATTACCTACCTGAAAACCCTCAAGCTTGAGAATTCCCGCGAGTGGCCGGCAGCGACCTTCTGCAGGACCTAAACCTGACGTCAGGAAGTCGAGACAAAAACACGTCGGGGACCACGAACGCTACTGGCACCTGGGAAAGGAACACACATGTGAAAATTGGGAGCAACAAGGGCCGGAGCCCCCGTGGGCCAGGCTGGAAGGCCGTGGGTTGGCAGGGGCGTGAGCGGGCCTGGAGGGCCATGGGTCCAACCTGAGTGGGCGTGGAGGAGCCTGTGGCACGTGCCAACCTGGCAGGAGCGGGTGGCCTGGAGGTAGAAACACGGGAGCCAGGAACGGGCGAACTGGATGGAGCAAGGTGAGACGTAAAGGGGTGCGGACCATTAATTACCCATCAGTGCTGCGATACGTGATGGGTAATTAATGCATGCCAGATATCACTGACCGCCCGGATGTGGTGGTCATGACCTCAATGTGCTACCTCTGCTAGCCCTGCTCTGTTAACACCTTATGGTCGTGACCTAGCCTTCTTGCACCAATGCAGGCTGGCCACCATGATATCCGTGGGCTGGTTGAAACGGCACGGGTGGCAGCTGACTTGATGCACCCGTAGGATGGGCATGCAGCTATGTGTATCAGACCCCCAGAGTGTGGTTGGCACCTTGGACGTACTGGTTTGGCCTGTACTCTGGGGGCATGGAAGTGTGGCATGCTGGGAACGGCCCTGACAGGAGCGTGGGAGGCGGGAGCGGCCGTGGCAGTGAGCGGGGCCCCCCTCTGTTCCCCCCCTTACGACCAGTCGTTCAGGGCTCAATGCGGCAGCCGGGAGCTGGGACCGGTAGCCGGCTGCGCATGAGCCCGACCTCTCGCGAGAGGACGGACGCGACATGACGGCGGTGGAGGGAGCTCGCGGTGGCCGGAAGCGGTGAGGGGGAGCGGGCCAGCGGCCGACCTCGGTCCTGATGTCGGACGGACCGGAGACACCAGGCGGGAGGCGGGAGGTGGTAGGCGGGAGGCGTGCGGCGTGCGGCGATACTTACCTGGGGAGGCGTGCTTACCGGAAGTGACGTGAGTCACAGGAAGTGCGAGTCGGCGGGCGCGGTGATGTGAGCTGGACGAGGGGGTTTAAGAAGGGGCACGCAGCCTTAACTATTTGTGGAGAATTTTGACCCATGACACATCCATCAGGTGGTACAGGACAGCCAATGGAGACGTTTCAGCACATGGACACACCCCCTACCGTATAAATAAACCTGATCTGGCCTCCATTTTACATTCAGTCTTTTGTCAGTGTAGGGAGAGGTTGCTGTGTGGAGCAGGGACAGACTGTTAGGGACACCAAACGCTAGCTAATAGGGCCACAAAAGTCTTTTTAAGGGCTGGTATAGGTGTGCTATCGATAGGTGTGCAGTACAGAGGGGTGTAATACACTTATAATATATAGTATATTATAGTGGATTTGTATTGTGCAGCATTGTGACTGGTGAGCGGTTCTGCAGCTACACAGAGTGACAAACGCAATTAGAAAATATTATTATAACAGGTGTAATATACCAGTCGCCCCCCCAAAAAACTGATAGAAGCGGGGTGTTATATACCAATAATAAACTTTCTATATAGTGCATTTGGGTACAGCAGCATTTGTTTGCGGTTTTGCTGCGTTTCCTCTGCTACACTCAGTGACAAACGGTATTGGAAAAAAAAAATTATAACTGGTGTGCGCATGCGCGTAC
This sequence comes from Bufo bufo, assembly GCF_905171765.1. NCBI lineage: Eukaryota > Metazoa > Chordata > Amphibia > Anura > Bufonidae > Bufo > Bufo bufo. Next base: position 697,523,522 of record NC_053391.1, on the reverse strand, counting down.
GCAAAATATATATTGCCGATATTTCGCATTTAAAAAAATAATGAATGGAATTCGAATAATCCATCTGGTGTCACTGTCCATGTTGTGGGACTATTTGTGCACTTCTAGTAATTATTTATTGGCTGCAAATATGAGCTGAAGGTTTTTCAGGTTCGCCTGCCATTGAAATGAATGGGACACACCGCAAACTTGCGGTTCGCGAACATTTGATCACGTTCGCGAAACCGTCCCAGCAGATGTTCGTCCATCACTATTTGCGGACAAGAATAGGCAGTTATATTAATGGCTGTCCGTGCCGTTAAGCAAATTGCGGAACGCACACGGATGTCATTCATGTTTTGCGGATCCACTATTTGCGGACCTCGTGTGCATGAGGCCTTACAGGGGGAAAACCCCTGATTTAAGGAATTGTCTGGCAGTTTAAAGAAAGTTTTTAAAAAAGCAGAAAAAATAAAAGCAGTGATACCATGCGAGATGAGCGAATTTCTTGAACTTCTTTTCCGATCTCATTCTATCATATTGGACTTAAGATTTGATTAAATATAAATAAATTTGACTGAAATCAAAAGAGCCCCATTTGCCTTGAAAAGTTCTATTTAACGCCAAGTCAGCATTACTAACGTCAGCGTGACAGTGACATATAGAGCTACGGTGGAGGGTAGCGCCAGTGTAGTAACGCACTGCTCTGTCTCTCTTTTTCAAAGCATAAAGGATCCAAAAGTGATCCCTTATTAGAGGCAGACGCCCGCTGCTGATTATACACCTGGAGGTAGCGGCTTATTATTTCTAAGATCTACACCAAAGATTATCCCTTTTTGGGAAGTGGCGGCAGGTTTGGTGTTAAGAAAATACATCATGTAATTTTTTTAGCAATCCACCATTGCATGCACAGGTCCCAACTGTCCCGGATCCAGAATGACAGTCCCAGTTTTTCGCACTCGTCTCTCCCTCCATTCTGGGCGGGCAGGCATGTCCCTCTGTGTTCACCTCCCCTTAGTAAGAGTTCTTCACTAATGGCTGATAAGAAGACGGTGGACATCATCATCATGGGATTAGTGGAGACGGGGCGGAGGTCAGCAGTGGAGAGGGAAGAGGTGGTGAAGGACCTGTGATGACTTCACCATCATGTGATTAGTGCAGAGGGGGCAGAGCTCAGCAGTGAAGAGGGAAAAAGTGGTAAACGACCTGTGATGACATCAGCACCATGGGATTAGTGCAGAGGGGGTGGAGGAGGAGCTCAGCAGTGGAGAGGGAAGAGGCGGTGAAGGACCTGTGATGACTTCCTGTGACTTGAGAGAATGAAGCTTTGGGTGGATGAGAAGAAACTGAAGAAGCATGGTTTTAATATAAGTGCCAGGAAAATGCTGGGAATTCTAGTCCTCTCCTCTTATGCCTCCTCCCTGTAATGTCCTCTGATATCACATAATAACAGCCTTGACATGTGGAAGTCGTATTACCATTTCTGCACTCCGCTACGGTCTCTAATGGTTAACATGAATGTCATCTTTTCATTTATTTCCAGGTCCTTCACCATTGTGCATTGATATTATTGTTATGAAACTGTTTTGTACATGTAATGTTGCTGGTTCACCAGCAGGTGGCAGCGTATATGGCAGAGCTATCCTTAGACAGAATGGAACTCTCAATTCCATCCCCCCCCCCCCCCTCCTTTGGGCAGAAGTTGGCCAGTTCTGCTTCCTCCCAGAAGGGAGGCCCAGCAGTGCTAGTTAGTTCTAGTCTAGGCTAGACAGTGAAGTGTAAGCCTGGGCATGCTCACAGCCAGACATGCCTATAACAGCCAGTGCAGGCTAAACTATGCTTGCCATTGAAGCAGACGTATGGAAGCAGAAGCAACAAGGGGAAAGTGTTCTCGAGTTGCCAGAAAATATATCAGCAAGAGAAATTGTTCTCCGGCTGGATCAGGAGCCTCCAAAGGGAAGTAGCTTGTAGAGCACCAGGACTCCATGCTAATTTACTTACTGAGTGTCAGGAGAGGGACAACAGTCCAAGGCACCCCAATCCAAGGATACCAGAACCGACCAAAAGTCCAATAACCTGACCCAAGCAGAGTTTAGCACAGCAGAGAGAAAGAAAGCAGAGTTATCAAGCGAGCCTGTCAGCCCAGCAGACAGAGATAAAGAGAGTAAGCACAGAATAACCAAGTTTGCCTGCCAGTTTATGCCAAAGCCTGCTGGAACCAAGAGTAAGCCTGAATATTGTTTAAAGTTTACCCAAGTAAAGCTGCTGTTAAAGTTTATCAAGGTCTGGACTCAAGTTATTCTTCATCCCCTAACTCAACTATCCCTCTTTATTTGCCTCGGGGCCTAAGCCTGGGGTCCCGCTGCATCCAGGTAGGAGCACTGTGAAACATATAGGCTGCACCACACCACTTAGCATTACACTAAACCTGGGGCGCGATATGGCCCTGGGGGGTGGCACTTTGCAGACATGTTGGGAGTCGTACTCTTCTCCGCTTATATCTCTTTCTGTAATGTCATTTTGAGGACGTGATGTCCTCCTTTTTGGGGTCATGACGGTGCACCACTTCTGACAGTACACATAGTAATAAAGACTGTGCGTGCCCATGCAGTGTCTGTCCTCCTTTAAACTCCCAGCCATGCCCTCTCCAGCTGCCGCCATGCAGCAACATCATCTGCTGGACAGAGGAGAAGGTCAATTCTGGCCAGTCCTTATCACAGCCCAGCCTCTTCTAGTTACACCTCTGATAGAGGGTCTGATACATGTGCAGTAGGAGGTGGGCTGGGATCTTGTGGTCCTCATCATACTTGGCTCCCCCGGTAGCCTCCTTCTGAAGTTTTACACGATCCAGTTATGGGTGGAGATCACAGATGATGTCTCAGCAGACACTTGTTAGTGACATCAGAAAAGCATCCAATCCCAGGAAAGTGAGCAACGGGCCGCCTCTCCCCAGGGCCCTCCTATATCGCGTCCAGGTGTAGGAAATGCAGAGTGGAATGTTGTGTTTTAAAATGTCTCTTTATGTGGCTCACAGTGCTCCTACCTGGATATAGCTGGACCCCAGGCTTTGGCTCCGAAGCAATAAATAGGGGGAATAATTGAGGGATTTGAAAGAATAACTTGAGCCCAGACCTTGAGATGAAGTTAACGGCAGATTTACTTGAATAAAGGTTTCTCCAAACAGTTTCAGGCTTGGTTCCAGCAGGCTTTAGCATTAAACTGGCAAGCTCAACTCTGCTATGTCTCTGTTTCTCTCTGACTCTGCTGTACTGACAGGGTGGCTGTATAACTCATCTTCTTCTGTATGCTGCACTTCTTCTCTGTAGTTTGACTCTAGGTTATGCCAGGGAACTTTCCTCCTGGCTCCTGAGGCTTTAAGCTTTAGCCTCCATGGCCAGCAGAGCTTAGGGTGCTGTGGCTGGCGTGGGCACATCCAGCAGAGACGTGCCCCTGCATACCCTTCCCCTGTCTATGGAAGACCTAAACTGGAACTAACTGGTCCCTACCCTTTTCTGCAGGAAGCGGGACTAGCCCACTCCCCTACAATAACATTATTAGCCCATTAAAAATAGTAGCAGGGTGCAGGAGTGGTAAAACCACTCTGGGGTGTTACAAGTGATGCTCCAAGCACTGGGGAAGAGGTGGGCACTGAGAAGGATGGGGGGGCACTTAGAGGGAGCACTAGGTGGAGACGCTCAGTGAAACTGCAGGAGCCATGTAACTGAAGCCAGTGTGTATGATAATACTCATTCTGTCAGGATTTCGAGATTTCGACTCTGATCTAGAGGGTGATCTAGAATTACATATATATTAGATCCTAAGGGAGCATAACTGCTGTGCATGGGTACTAATGGGCATAACTACTGTAAGGAGGCACTAAGGAGCCAATTACTGTTTGGAGCACTAAGGAGAATTATTCTGTGTGGGGGCATCAAGGGGGCATAACTATGTGTGAGGGCACTAAGTTGGCATAACTACAGTGTGGGAGCACTAAAAAGGCCATTCTACTGTGAGGGGGCACTATAAGGGGCATTGTACTTTCAGGGGCCATTTTATTTTGTGGAGCCAGTAAGCCATTATTATGTCTGGGGGCACTAAAGGGCATTCTACTGTGTGCAGGCATGAAGGGGCATTCTACCGTATGGCACACTAAGACACTCTCCTGTGTGTGGGCACTATGGGATTTAAAGATAGACATTAGGAGGAGTTATAGACATGACTTTGCATTAGAAAAATGTTGCCGCATCACGCTACACACAGGAGCGGACTGGCCATAGACCCTGCAGGGAAATTTTCATGGTGGGGTGCTGCCACGGGGAAGCCACCCAAGCTCTCCTCACTGCTGCTGGCCGGGTACAAAATGATCTGGTTCTTTCAACCGTAATTAACGCTGGGAGCATCAGGTACTTTGGTACCTGGCTGGAGGCCGCAGTGCCCCCCTGAACTGTATGGCTGTCTTTAGATCAGGGATGGTGTGGAATTCTGTGGGGGAGCATGCGGGCCTATGGGTCCTTACCAAGTGGTTCACTTTTATAGGCCACAGACCTCTACATGAGACAGTGTAGAAATGGTGCAGGGATACAGACATCTCAGGCCGCAGGCCAACTCTTACCAAAGTGACTTGGTTTTATATGTTTCCCTTCTTTTCATGGCTACTCGAGGATCAGACTAATGAGGGGCAAAGCAGCAGCCCAGGCAGCATTCTGAGGGCAGGGCTGGCTTGTTGCTGTGGCCCACATCTCACCTCCTAAGCCCTCTGCTCCATATTATAGACAACTGGAGGAAGAGCAGAATGATCACTGACAGCTCATGATTGCCACCACATCTTCTGGGGCACTATATTGGGCTACACTGTGGTATTTGATTGTGCTGGGACAGAATTTTCTGTTGCACTGTTGTCTTACTGTCCCTGCCTACTTGTGTTGTCCTGCTTCTGTCAATTTGGATTCACCTACAATATGGGTTTTTGTTCATGGCCACTTTAAGTTCCCAGTCCGCCCCTGGATATACGTGCCACCAATATTGACAGCATGTCTGTCATAACGAGAGTCAGCCTCGTCCTCCAGCTGTGCATGTGAAAACTCCACCTTAGAGCAGTGCTGTGGACATCAGCCGGCCTCACACCAGAGGTATTTGGAGACATATGAGTCAATGCGGGAGATTTATCAAAACTGGTGTAAAGGAAAACTGGTGTAGTCGCCCATTGCAACCAATCAGATTCCATCTTTCAGAGCTCCTTTAGAAAATGAAAGGTGGAAGCTGATTGGTTGGTAGGGCTAACTAAACCAGTTTTCCGTGACACCATTTTAATAAATCTCAATGAATGTAGCGCCGATGTAGGAGCCAAGTGAAGTGTGTGGCACAAATTGCCATTGCTGCCGAGAAGGTAGTCTGGTGTGCCAAACTACTAATTTAAAGAAGTACAGAGACTGTCTGCAGTATTGTGTTCAGAGACAGCACCATGTGCAGAGTTACCAGGACTCTCAATCCATATATATAATCCAGATCTCATGATTGTCACCTTCTCTATCAGCATGATCTTGTTACCCACCTGAGATCAGTTTCTGGAACCAGAATCAACAAAATCTAAGGCTACCCCTTGGTGTTCACCAGAGCTAGGAAACCAAATAAAGCCAATCCGCAACCAAGAGGTTAATCAGAAGCCAGGCCAAAGTCAAAATATGGAGGGTTAATGAACAGGAATAAGTTTCAGGCTCAAAGCACAGAAGGACAAATGGCAGCCAGAACACTATAGGCAATCACAAGCACTGACCTAGAGTCAGTGCCTGGTTTACATACCCCATACTAGACCTGTGATTGGTTGCTGAGACAGAGACCTCAATGGCTTAGCATTCCATCTTTCCGACTGGTCAATGAGCCAGGGATTGGCTGCTCAGCATGGGAACCATCCAGGAACAGCCATGCTACTGGTCCATGTGCCGCCCATGAACTTCCCCAGCACCATGACATGGGCGATACTAGGTGGAGTGACAGACATTGAAGGATCACGGTCCGTTAATTTCATATCAGGGTTGTTATTAAGTGGGGAACACTAGGTTGGTGTCTCTTGGAGTTATCTTCGTTCAGTGACAGCTGACTCTGGTGTGGGGTACCAAAGGGAACTGACAGAATCATAGTAGGTGGACAAGGTCAAGGTCAGAGCAGGCAGAGGTTGTTCAATCCAGTAAACAGGCTAAAGCTTGGGGCAGGCAGTATAATGAACAGGCAGAGGACAGGGCAGGCAGGATAGGTTTAGTATGGTCAACGGGCAAAGGTCAGGCATAGAAGATCAGTATACATCTTTTAGGAAGTAGAAAAGCTAGGAAGTATACAGAGTGAAGATACCATAGATAATAGTGGTGTCCTAACCAGAACAAAGTAATTACTAGAAAAAGAACAAGGACCCTAAAAACATCATATTTTATTGATTCAGTACTAAAAACGGGACCTATAGTTGAAGGTCACCATTAGGACAACCCATATGCCCAATCAATCAAAAACAGGTAAGATATATATCCGATTCCACTAGATACCAGATCACAGTATCGTTCCCAACAAAATAAAATGAAAACAAAAAGGAAATACCAAAAAGTGGCAGGGATAGGGGGCAGAAAGTGAAGGCATAAATGGGTGAGGTATACGTCTGGGGGTATTTTCCCTATACAGACCCTAGTATAGCCTCAGCCCGGAGACAACCCCTTGTGGTGGGATTTCCCTGTCCACGTGCCTAAACCTGATAGTCCCTGGATATCCCTACCACCTTAACTCTATAAAGATAAATCACCCCGACTCGTTTCCCCCACCATAGGTTCATCAGGGGGTTGGTACAGATTGAGTAAGAGGTCAAACACTAGAAACAAAATGATAATAAATTATATTATAATACTTATGGTAGACGATCAGACAGGTGCATACATAGGGACCTTGGTGATATCTGATACAGCATTTCACATGTTACCCAAGTGGATGGAAGATACTACATGTAAAATGGCCCCATGGCGTCTGTCGCCTGACCTGCATATGATTGCGCATATGGATTGTCCTATTGGTGACCTTCAACTATAGGTCCCATTTTTACTACTGATTCAATAAAATATGATGTTTTAAGAGAAAAGCTAGGAACCTTATTGCTCAGGCAACTTCCCATAAATAACTCAGGGAAGGATGGCATATGCTAGAAACTGAAAAGGAGGCCTAGGTTGGCCCTTAAAGATTTGGAGAGGGCATGTGTACCTTGGCGTCAGCTGTGTTGGCAGCTCGATACTCTGAATTCAGATTATTTTCAGGACACTTTAAAATTTCTGACAACTTTTTCCAATTAAACATACATATACAAATGAATATACATATATTTTAATAGATATATAATCCAGATGTAGCAATCCTTATCTGTACAGTGGGCGAACTACTCTACTGATGCACCAGCAGTGTCTTATTTGTGTAGATCGCTACTTTATTACACTCACTGTCGGGACGTCAGTAGAATAGAGCGTAGGGTGTACAGATAACGGGTGCTACATCTGTAGATATACAAATCTTGTTAAATAAAGCCGTTATACACTACATATTGTAAAGATGCCATCGAGCTCTAGAGGGAATCCTATACGTCAGGTCTATCCCGTCTATCAGTGTATAATATGTGTGTTTTATGTTGATATATTGAGCCCCGTTACAGCGCAGGATCTGCTGGTATATAGGGAAATATAAAGTGATGCTTCCTGACTTTCTTCTACAGGACAGATCGATGAACCTGGACACATCCCCCTTATTGTAGAAGCTCCTGTCATTCAGTTTCCATTATTGATCGTTATTCAGATTGAAGTCCATCATCCTTGGCTGATGACTACTGTCACAGTGACATCACATCTTCTTCCTGAGGACCAACAAATTCCAACCGAGGCTTTAGCCAATCAGAATCTTGTAGTGAAAAGTGCAATAGTCATAGTGACCAGTAGGGGCGCTATCGCTGCTTCTCTGAACTTCCTGATTGTTGTAGCTGGAAAGAAAAGAGTTCAATTAAAATAGGGGAATATTAAAGGCTATGTACACCTTCGAGGACAATTTTTTTATTTTACTCATTTTGGGCTAAAATTTTTTTTTTTCAGTTGGTCTTATTAAAAGTATTGAGCCATTCTGCCACAATGGGTTAACTGTCTAGCTGGCTTATTTGTACTTTCACTTAGAGCAGGTCAGTAAGATAAGTATTGAGCTATAATGAGTGTTTAGGAGGTCAGAGATCTGAGATAAGGAGCCATCAGCTGAGCTGCCTGATGGAACAGAGTGAAAATACAGATCCTACTACTAGAGAATTTTTTATTAAGGACCAATGAAAAAAAATTATTTTAGCTGAAAATGAGTGCAACACAATAACACAAAAAAGTTGCCAAACTGTGGCACAAAATAGCTCTCAAGAAGCTGCGTCTCTGTTTAGGGCGACACCAGCTGCTATTATATTATAGCATATTTTAAAAGTTAGATTTCTGGCGTAATGGGAGCATAGATAAAAGTAGAAATAGGCTAGTTAGGTTTAGCTGACATTAGCACATCGCTAATGTCAGCTAGCTTAATAGGGTTAAATCTGGTGACAAAAACCCTTTAATATTTTAGGATGTTAGAATGCTTCGAATTTTGGAAGCAAGTTCTAAAATTTGCAAGAAAAGGTTCTAAACCAGGGATCAGCAACCTTCGGCACTCCAGCTGATGTGAAACTACAACTCCCAGCATGCAAACATGCTCGACTGTTCTTCTAACTCCCACAGAAGCATTATGGGAGTTGTAGTTTCTGAACAGCTGGAGTGCCGGAGGTTGCTGATCCCTGTTCTACACCATCTTTATAAGGACCAATTCAGTCATGAAGTTACTTTGTGGGGCTAACATAATAGAAACCGTAAGTAACCCCATTTCAGAAACGACGCCCCTCAAATTATTCAAAACTGATTTTACAAACTTTGTTAACCCTTTAGGTGTTCCACATGAATTAAAGCAAAATAGATATAAGGAGATATATAACGCGAGTTTGACCGCGGCGCGTGGTTGATTAAGTGTGGTTGCGTAAGTGTGTGACTTAAGATTAAGTGAGGGAGTATCTGAGAGCTAAATTATTTGACGACATTGATGAGTGGCTGTGTTTGATTGTATTGTGTGCTGTGATAACACTTTGTTTTGTTTTTTTCCTTCCTTCTCCAGGGGTTGCACAGGTGAGCAATTAGGGTGTGGCTGTCTAATTAGGAGACTATAAAAACTCAGCAGTGAGAACAGCACAGCCTTTTTGAGTCCAGAGGGGAAACAAACCAGGCTGGTGTATTGAGCTGCATTTATATTTATATAAGGAGATATATAACGCGAGTTTGACCGCGACGCGTGGTTGCGTAAGTGTGTGACTTAAGATTAATTGACTTTAGATTCAGGGACTTCAGTGGGGGACTGCAATTAGCCTGTATCTTATTACTACATTGTATTGTATTTTTTGCTTTTGTGGTGTAATCCTCATTTAGTATGAGTTGCACAATTGACAGCGCCGTCCAGTGCACATCTTGCATGATGTATGCAGTTCTGGAACAGCCGTTCGAGGGTGTATATCTTTGTTCAAGATGTGAGCAAATTACCTGTTTGGAATCGCAGATCGAGTCTCTAAATGGGCAAGTTGCAACACTGAGAGGCATTGACAATTTGCAAAAGAGTTTGCTTCTCACCGAGCAAGCGCTCTTTGGGGTAGATGAGGGGGAGTGTGACAGAGAGGAGGCTGAGGAAAGTGAGGTAGCTAGCCGGGTAACAGTTAGAAAGCGGGGTAGAGGGAAGAGTGCCAGGGAGGCTAGCCCTGATCTGACACACCCCAACAAGTTTGCACGTTTGGCAGATGAGGGGCATATCAGTCCAGGGACGGCACTGCCGCAGCCGGACACTTCCTCTGCCAGTCAGGGGAATGTCAGCTCCGGTAAGCAGGGGACCAGGAGAGCAGGGCAGGCCAGACAGGTGCTGGTAGTGGGAGACTCAATTATTAGGGGAACAGATAGGGAAATCTGTCACAAAGACCGTGATCGCCGAACAGTGTGCTGTCTTCCTGGCGCTAGAGTTCGACACATCGCCGATCGGGTTGACAGATTACTGGGAGGGGCTGGAGAAGATGCAGTGGTCATGGTCCATATCGGAACCAATGACAAAGTTAGAGGTAGGTGGAGAGTCCTTAAAAATGATTTCAGGGATTTAGGTCAAAAGCTTAGGGCAAGGACCTCAAAGGTAGTATTTTCCGAAATACTACCGGTACCACGGGCCACACAAGAAAGGCAGCGGGAGATTAGGGAAATTAACAAGTGGCTCAAGAACTGGTGTAGGATGGAGGGGTTTGGGTTCCTGGAGAACTGGGCCGACTTCGCTGTCGGCTACAGGCTCTATCGTAGGGACGGGCTGCACCTCAATGGGGAAGGGGCAGCTGTGCTGGGGAGAAAGATGGCTAGAAGGTTGGAGGAGTGTTTAAACTAGAGACTGGGGGGGGAGGGTAATTACATATAGGAGGGGAAGATAGTGCAGATAGAGACCGGGGGCAAGGTAATAAGAATGGGGGAGGAATGGAAGGAGGGACTAGAACAGTTCAGAAGGAAAGGTGTAGGGTAAAAAATATACATAAACCTCTCAAATGTATGTATACTAATGCCAGAAGCCTGACTAATAAAACTGGGGAGCTGGAATTAGTGATGTGTGAGGAGAACTATGACATAGTGGGAATAACTGAGACATGGCTGGATGATAGCTATGACAGTGGGAATAACTGAGACATGGCTGGATGATAGTTATGACAGTGGGAATAACTGAGACATGGCTGGATGATAGCTATGACAGTGGGAATAACTGAGACATGGCTGGATGATAGTTATGACAGTGGGAATAACTGAGACACGGCTGGATGATAGCTATGACAGTGGGAATAACTGAGACATGGCTGGATGATAGCTATGACAGTGGGAATAACTGAGACATGGCTGGATGATAGCTATGACTGGGCAGTTAATGTACAAGGTTACATTCTGTTTAGAAAGGATCGTCAAAACCGGAGAGGGGGAGGGGTTTGCCTTTATGTAAAGTCCTGTCTAAAGCCCACATTCCGTGAAGATATAAGTGAGGGACATGAACATGTGGAGTCACTGTGGGTAGAGATACATGGAGCTAAAAACAACAATAAATTACTAATAGGAGTTTACTATAAACCACCTAATATACCAGAGTCCACAGAAAATCTACTACTAAACGAGATAGACGAGGGGGCAAATCATAATGAGGTGCTTATTATGGGGGACTTCAACTACCCAGATATAGACTGGGAAACTGAAACTTGTATATCTCATAAAGGAAACAGGTTCTTGGCAATAACCAAAGACAATTACCTCTCCCAACTGGTTCAGGACCCGACTAGAGGGACGGCCATACTGGACTTAGTATTAACCAATAGGCCTGACAGAACAACAGACGTGCAGGTCGGAGGACACCTGGGAAATAGTGACCATAAAGTAATAACCTTCCAATTATCATTCAAAAGAGCGTTTCTACAGGGAGGAACAAAAATACCAAACTTCAAAAAAGCTAAATTTAGCCAACTAAGAGAGGCCATAGCCTAACTAAACTGGGACAAAGTCCTCAAAATAAAAATACAGCCACAAAATGGGACATCTTTAAAAACATCCTAAAATCTCATTGTGAGAGGTACATACCGTATGGGAATAAAAGGTTAAGGAACAAAAAGAAACCAATGTGGATAAACAGAACTGTAAAGAAAGCAATAAATGACAAAAAGAAAGCATATAAAACCCTAAAACAGGAGGGTAGCACGGAAGCACTGAAAAACTATAAGGAAAAAAACAGAACATGTAAAAAACAAATAAAAGCGGCCAAACTAGAGACCGAGAGATTAATTGCCAAAGAGAGTAAAACTAACCCTAAAATGTTCTTCAATTATATAAATGTTAAAAGTATAAATCTGAAGGTGTCGGCCCTTTAAAGAGTAATGAGGGGGGGAGTCGCAGAGAGCGACGAGGAGAAAGCAAAGCTGTTAAATATTTTTTTTCTCCAATGTATTCCTGAGGAATATAAACTGTCAGATGAAATGCTGAATGTTGAAATAAATTCGCCATTAAAAGTGTCCTGTCTGACCCAGGAAGAAGTACAACAGCGACTTAAAAAGATCAAAATAGACAAATCGCCAGGACCAGATGGCATACACCCCCGTATCCTAAGGGAATTAAGTAATGTCATAGCCAGACCCTTATTTCTGATATTTGCGGACTCTATACTGACAGGGAATGTCCCACAGGATTGGCGCATGGCAAATGTGGTGCCGATATTCAAAAAGGGTCCAAAAACAGAGCCTGGAAACTATGGGCCGGTAAGTTTAACATCTGTTGTGGGTAAACTGTTTGAAGGTTTTCTGAGAGATGCTATCTTAGAGCATCTCAACGTAAATAAGCAAATAACGCCATATCAGCATGGCTTCATGAGGGATCGGTCATGTCAAACTAATTTAATCAGTTTCTATGAGGAGGTAAGTTCAAGACTTGACAGCGGCGAATCAATGGATGTCGTATATCTGGACTTCTCCAAAGCATTTGACACTGTACCACATAAAAGGTTAGTATATAAAATGAGAATGCTCGGACTGGGAGAAAACGTCTGTATGTGGGTAAGTAACTGGCTGAGTGATAGAAAACAGAGGGTGGGTATTAACGGTACACACTCAGATTGGGTCACTGTCACTAGTGGGGTACCTCAGGGGTCAGTATTGGGCCCTATTCTCTTCAATATATTTATTAATGATCTTGTAGAAGGCTTGCATAGAAAAGTATCAATTTTCGCAGATGACACTAAACTGTGTAAAGTAATTAACACTGAAGAGGACAGTATACTGTATATATACTACAGAGGACAGTATACTGTATATATACTACAGAGGACAGTATACTGTATATATATACTACAGAGGACAGTATACTGTGTATATACTACAGAGGACAGTATACTGTATATATACACTACAGAGGACAGTATACTGTATATATACTACAGAGGACAGTATACTGTATATATACTACAGAGGACAGTATACTGTATATATACTACAGAGGACAGTATACTGTATATATACTACAGAGGACAGTATACTGTATATACACTACAGAGGACAGTATATATACACTACAGAGGACAGTATACTGTATATATACTACAGAGGACAGTATACTGTATATATACTACAGAGGACAGTATACTGTATATATATACTACAGAGGACAGTATACTGTGTATATACTACAGAGGACAGTATACTGTATATATACTACAGAGGACAGTATACTGTATATACACTACAGAGGACAGTATACTGTATATATACTACAGAGGACAGTATACTGTATATATACTACAGAGGATAGTATACTGTATATATACTACAGAGGACAGTATACTGTATATATACTACAGAGGACAGTATACTGTATATACACTACAGAGGACAGTATACTGTATATATACTACAGAGGACAGTATACTGTATATATACTACAGAGGGCAGTATACTGTATATACACTACAGAGGACAGTATACTGTATATATACTACAGAGGACAGTATACTGTATATATACTACAGAGGACAGTATACTGTATATATACTACAGAGGACAGTATACTGTATATATACTACAGAGTACAGTATACTGTATATATACTACAGAGGACAGTATACTGTATATATATATATACTACAGAGGACAATATACTACTACAGAGGGATCTGGATAGATTGGAGGCTTGGGCATATAAGTGGCAGATGAGGTTTAACACTGACAAATGTAAAGTTATGCACATGGAAGGAATAATGCAAGTCACCCGTACATAGTAAATGGTAAAACACTCGGTAACACTGACATGGAAAAGGATCTAGGATTTTAATAAACAGCAAACTAAGCTGCAAAAAACAGTGTCAGGCAGCTGCTGCCAAGGCCAATAAGATAAGGGTTGCATCAGAAGGGGCATAGATGCCCGTGATGAGAACATATTCCTACTACTTTACAAATCATTAGTCAGACCACACATGGAGTACTGTGTACAGTTCTGGGCTCCAGTGAACAAAAGGCAGACATAGCAGAGCTGGAGAGGGTCCAGAGGAGGGCAACTAAAGTATAACTGGAATGGGGCAACTACAGTACCCTGAAAGATTATCAAAATTAGGGTTATTCACGTTAGAAAAAAGGACGACTGAGGGGAGATCTAATTACTATGTATAAATATATCAGGGGTCAGTACAGAGATCTATCCCATCATCTATTTATCCCCAGGACTGTGACTGTGACGAGGGGACATCCTCTGCGTCTGGAGGAAAGAAGGTTTGTACACAAACATAGAAGAGGATTCTTTACGGTAAGAGCAGTGAGACTATGGAACTCTCTGCCTGAGGAGGTGGTGATGGTGAGTACAATAAAGGAATTCAGGAGGGGGCCTGGATGTATTTCTGGAGTGTAATAATATTACAGGCTATAGCTACTAGAGAGGGGTCGTTGATCCAGGGAGTTATTCTGATGCCTGATTGGAGTCGGGAAGGAATTTTTATTCCCCTAAAGTGAGGAAAATTGGCTTTTACCTCACAGGTTTTTTTTTGCCTTCCTCAGGATCAACTTGCAGGATAACAGGCCGAACTGGATGGACAAATGTCTTTTTTCGGCCTTATGTACTATGTTACTATGTTACTATGTTAATTTAAAAATGTCATATTTTATTTTCACGGATTTGCTATTTTAATAGATTTTTCCTGTAATACAGCAAGGATTAACAGCAAAACAAACCTCAATATTTATTACCCTGATTCTGCAGTTTACAGAAACACTCCATATGTTGTTATAAACTGATGTATAGGCACACTGCGGAGCTCAGAAGGAAAGGAGTGCCATGTGTTTTTGGGAGACAGCTTTTGCTGGAATGGTCTTCAGATGCCATGTCATATTTGAAAAGACCCTGAGGTACCCCTAGAAAGTAAACTCCCGAAAAGTGACTCTATTTTGGAACCTACACCCCTCAAGGAATTGATCGAGGCATGCAGCGAGTGCTTTGACCCAACAAGCATTTCATAGAATTTAGATACAATTGGCTCTGAAAATGAAAAATTAAATTTTATTTCCAATACAATGTTGCTTTAGCTCAACGTTTTTTATTTTCACAAGGGGTAGCAGGAGAAAAAGCACCCACAATTTGTTTTCCTGAATACGGCGACACCCCATATGTGGTCGTCGACTCCTTCTTGTGGACAAGGTATCGTTCAGAAGGGAAGGAGTGGCATCTGGATTTTCTCACAAGGAATTTGCCGGAAATGTTTTTAGATACCATAACATTTTTATATTTTTGTTGACTGAGCTGTGTCGGAGCTTGTTTGTTGCAGGACAAGCTTCAGGGTTTTTTGTACCATTTCCGGGTACAAATGACTTTTTGATCACTTTTTATATCATTTTTTTAGGAGGGGAAGGGGGCAAAAATTGCAATTCTGTCTGTTTTTTATGGGTTCCTCATGTGGTATATATGATACAATAATTTTATTCTGTGGGTCGATATGGTTAAGGTGATACCAGACTTATATCTTTTTTATGTTTTACTACTTTTGGAGCATAAAATCACTTTTTTATCAAAAATAAGTTATATTTTGTATCGCCATATACTAACACCCATAACATTTTATTTTTTTTCACCAATGTAACTGTGTGAGGGATTGTTTTTTGCAGTACAGGTTGTAGTTTTTATTGGTACCATTTTGGCGTACATATGACTTTTTTATCGCTTTTTATACCTTTTTTTTAGGAGAAGGGGCAAAAATTACAATTCTGTCAGTGTTTTTTATTTAAATTTTTTTATGGGGCTTCTCATGTGGTATATATGATTCAATAATTTATTCTGTGGGTCGACATGGTTATGGTGATACTAGATTTATATCTTTTTTATGTTTTACTACTTTTGGAGCATAAAATCACTTTTTTATTAAAAAAAAGTTAAAATTTGTATCGCCATATACTAACATCCATGACATTTTTATTTTTTCACCAATGTAACCTTGTGAGGGCTTGGTTTTTGCAGTACGGGTTGACGTTTTTATAGTTTTTGATCGCTTTTTATACAATTTTTTGGGAGGTGTGATGGGCAAAAATTGCAATTCTGTCTGTTTTTTTATTTTTAAATAAATGTATTATAAATATTATGATTAGAGATGTCGCAAACATAAAATTTTCCATTCACGAACGGCGAACACGAATTTTAGCAAATGTTCGAAAAACGGGCGTACCGGGCGAACAGCCATAGACTTCAATAGGCAGGCGAATTTTAAAACCCACAGGGACTCTTTCTGGCCACAATAGTGAATAAAAAGTTGTTTCAAGGGGACTAACACCTGGACTGTGGCATGCCGGAGGGGGATCCATGGCAAAACTCCCATGGAAAATTACGTAGTTGACGCAGAGTTGGGTTTTAATCCATAAAGGGCATAAATCACCTAACATTCCTAAATTGTTTGGAATAACGTGCTTTAAAACATCAGGTATGATGTTGTATCGATCAGGTAGTGTAAGGGTTACGCCCGCTTCACAGTGACAGACCGAACTCCCCGTTTAACGCACCGCAAACAACCGCAAACAGTCCATTTGCACAACTGCAAACTCCCCATTTGCACAAGGTTGGATACCAAGCTAGCCATGTCCCGTTCCTTGTCCTCACTGACGTCATTGAAGGTCTCTTCCTCCACCCAGCCACGTACAACACCAAGGGTCCCCGAAAGGTGACAACAAGCCCACTGGGACGCCTGCTGTGGTTGGTTTTCCACCTCCTAAAAGCAACCTTCCTCCTCTGACTCCTCTTCTTCAGACTCCTCTCTCTGCGTTGCCGCAGGTCAGCAATCAACGACGAAAAAGGCTGCTTCTGGTGGTGATGGTGGCCACAACTCTTCCTCTTCATGCTCATCTACGGCCTGATCCAGCACTCTTCGCAGGGCACGCTCCAGAAAAAATGCATATGGGATGAGGTCGATGATGTTGCCTTGGGTTTGACTGACCAGGTTTGTCACCTCCGCAAAAGGACGCATGAGCCTACAGCCATTGTGCATGAGCGTTCAGTAACGCGGCCAAAAAATACCCAGCTCCGCAGAGGCTGTCCTCTTTTTTTTTATTAAAAAAATCTGTTCTTACTAGTTTAATCCCTGTTACGTCACCTATCAGGGGCCGGTGTATGGAATAGATTTTAGGAACCGGGAGATGGAAAAAGATGCTTGCTTGGTCCTCTTACTTTCAATTTGGGGCACTGCGTGTGCGCCGTGCAATTTACTGTGCTACCAGATATGAGTGGTATGTTAAGTAGTACTATTCCTATCAGTTTAATCCTTGTTACGTCCCCTATCAGGGGACGTGTATGGAATAGATTTTAGGAACCGGGAGATGGAAAAAGATGCTTGGTTGGTCCTCTAATCTTCCAATTTGGGGCACTGCGCGTGCGCCGTGCAATGTACTATGCAATCCCAATATGAGTGGTATGTTAAGTAGTACTATTCCGATCAGTTTAATCCCTGTTACGTCCCCTATCAGGGGATGTGTATGGAATAGAGTTTAGACAACCGCAAAGAGTTGTCAATAGTTGAGACACTCATGACATAAATTTTATTCCTCTATGCGTCAATCTTGGTGTAGTGATGACTGTGCTCGTGCGCACGTTTGGGAGATTGCAGGCGATGGCGGTTTTTCAAAGCCTATGGTCATGCTGAGGTAGTTCAGTGACAGTTAAGTGACCCAGAAAACAATGATTCTGCAGTGTGGGCCCATTGTTGGCTTAGTAGGCTTTAATGATCACCTTAGATGATCACAAAGAAAATGTATGTTTTTTCTATGCAAAATTATCCAGCCGATTGCTTTTGATCTGTTCACAATGAAGCAACGACCTTATCTCATCTGGGGTGTGCCAACATTGCCATTGCCAACACACTCAAAGAGGTGGTCGCTTCATTGTGATACGCAAGCCCCTTCACCACAACAAGGTAACGATCACGAAGGGGAATTGACACATGTATGTGCCTTTTTTTTTGTTTTGTTTTTACAGCCACAGTGCAGCACCAGAGGCCAGAAAAATAAGGCGTGTACACATGCTTGAAAAATTTGGTATTGTTGCAGCCGCTGCTGTAGCAGCGGACGGAAAAATTGATGTTTTCCAGGCAGAAAGTGACCTAAAACATTGCCGCTTGAACCCTAGTTGGTGGCGGAGAAGTAACGCAAGTCATCCAGCATGCAGAGATTAAATACAGCAGCGTGTGGACCATTTTATAGCCCAAGGCATCTCTTCAGGCCTTTTTTAGTCAAATGCATCCCCCACTGTCAGTCCCTTCGGGATCCATGCCTCATTCTTAATAAAGGTGAGGTAATCTAGACTTTTTTAACCTAGGCGACTTCTCTTCTCAGTGACAATACCTCCTGCTGCACTGAAGGTCCTTTCTGACAGGACACTTGAAGTGGGGCAGGCCATAAGTTCTATCGCAAATAGGGATAGCTCAGGCCACAAGTCAAGCCTGCACACCCAGTAGTCAAGGGGTTTGTAACGAATCACCTTCCGTTAATGGACGCTTCCTAGCTTGCGCCGAGGACCACAAGCACCGCACTGGACACCACAACCACCGCAGACTCCACAGCCGCCGTAGCTTAACTGGAGCCGCGCCGTCTTCCTTCCACCCTGAATGAACCTCCAGCATTCAGGAACGTGTGGGAAAGATCTCACAGGGTATCAGGGACAAGAAGAAAGAGATTAAAGCTCCAGGGAATATGCAGAGCATAGCAATCCCCAGCGTGATACAGCAATTCCCTCCAATAACGAGACAAGGCTACGTTTTAAGGGATCAAGAAGAACATGAACCACTTTATTGAGGGCTACCCGCCCATATTTATGCAGGTCCCCATCTGGTGTACACGCCCCTAGGGGACCAGAAGGAGAACTGTGACACAGGACAGATACGTAGCACTCAGGATACACAGGCACAACACATCCCCACAATGCATCATGGTTTCCTCCTCTCTGCCCTGGAGACACCCGAAGAGCAATTCAATTATCTCTCAGGACAAAGGAAAATCACCAATACACATGTGGGAACAACAGGACAGGAATCACCACCCAAACACACAATGTCACACCCTCACAGCAAACACAGACATTTAACCTATTCCCAGATAGCTCAAGTCTGAGGGCATATCATTAGGGGAATGCCGCTCAGAGTACACAAATACAATAAAATTAGCTATCTGGGTGCCATTTTTTAATCCATACGGATGGGTCTTTCACAAATTCCAACCGCGTTCGGTCGTATTAACAGTCCAGACATGCGGCATAGTTCTGTTACACTGTTCTTGAAGGGTAATATGTCCCGGGGCCATAGTCGTAGGGCAGGAGACTAGCCATAAGTTTTCTACAATGCCCAGTGGCAAATGGCAGTTTGTCACACATCTCCCCTTTGGGGGGGAAGACTAACCAGGCACCTGATCTTCTGTCGGTCAGTTCCTCCGTTAGTCGATCCACCAACCCACAGTAACCAAATGCCAGAGTAGCCCACCCACAACAAACAGGTACAAGGGTGACCCACCCACAAGAAACAGTTACTGCACCTGGGTATTTTGCTGTGGGGACTTGAGGGAGGGCAGAGGCTGACTGCACTCTGCCCAGCTGCCAGCTCTTCTGCTGGGGTGCTGAGACCATAGTCCGGCTCAGTAGCCAGAGGAACATGGGAGTCAGTAGGGGTTAACATAGCCTCTGTTAACCTTGAGGCCACGTTAGGAGTTAACTGGGGAGGGGAATTTGTACTTACCCCCTCTTTCTGTTGTCCTGGTGAGGGTAGTGGGCGATCTGGACAGGCTGTCCAGCATCCCGGTAGGTCAGGCGCAGAGGCCACGGTCCCATCTGCGCAGACTGGGCAATTGGTGTCTCCCCTTGTTATGGTAAGCTGCCGCTGGGGAGAGAGGGTGCTGCGCTCCTCTCCCTGAAACACAGGCTGCCGCTGGGGAGGAAGGACGACACCTTCAGCTCCCTGGGGTACACACTGCCGCGGGGGGGGGGGGGGGGAGGAGGGCACCTTCAGCTCCCTGTAACACACACTGCCATTGGGGAGGAAGGACGACACCTTCAGCTCCCTGGGGTTCACACTGCCACTGGGGAGAAGGACGACACCTTCGGCCCCCTGGGGTACACACTGCTGCTGGGGGGGAAGGGGGGGCACCTTCAGCTCCCTGTAACACACACTGCCGCTGGGGAGGTAGGACGACACCTTCAGCTCCCTGGGATTCACACTGCCGCTGGGGGGGAAGGACGACACCTTCGGCCCCCTGGGGTACACACTGCCACTGGGGGGCAAGGACGACACCTTTGGCCCCCTGTAACTCACGCTTTTGCTGGGGCCAAGGGGCGGAATACTTCGCTATCTCTGCCCGATATTCTGCTTCCTTCTGCAGATACTCCGCCAGTTCTCTCCTCACTTTCGGTACAAGTTCCTCTGTTAGGTGGGGCACGTAGATAGCCAACCGCCTCTTCAGTATAGCGTCAAACCGTACGTGACTATACCAATATTCCAGTTTTGCTTGGTGTTCCCAGGATGCTGCTCCTCACACTAGGGAAGCCATCCCACTGCTGCCACCAATGTAACGGATCACCTTCCGTTAATGGATGCTTCCTAGCTTGCGCCAAGGACCACAAGCACCGCACTGGACACCACAACCACCGCAGATTCCACAACCGCCCTAGCTTAACTGGAGCCGCGCCGTCTTCCTTCCACCCTGAATGAACCTCCAGCATTCAGGAACATGTGGGAAAGATCTCACAGGGTATCAGGGACAAGAAGAAAGAGATTAAAGCTCCAGGGAATATGCAGAGCATAGCAATCCCCAGCGTGATACAGCAATTCCCTCCAATAACAAGACAAGGCTACGTTTTAAGGGATCAAGAAGAACATGAACCACTTTATTGAGGGCTACCCGCCCATATTTATGCAGGTCCCCATCTGGTGTACACGCCCCTAGGGGACCAGAAGGAGAACTGTGACACAGGACAGATACGTAGCACTCAGGATACACAGGCACAACACATCCCCACAATGCATCATGGTTTCCTCCTCTCTGCCCTGGAGACACCCGAAGAGCAATTCAATTATCTCTCAGGACAAAGGAAAATCACCAATACACATGTGGGAACAACAGGACAGGAATCACCACCCAAACACACAATGTCACACCCTCACAGCAAACACAGACATTTAACCTATTCCCAGATAGCTCAAGTCTGAGGGCATATCATTAGGGGAATGCCGCTCAGAGTACACAAATACAATAAAATTAGCTATCTGGGTGCCATTTTTTAATCCATACGGATGGGTCTTTCACAAATTCCAACCGCGTTCGGTCCTATTAACAGTCCAGACATGCGGCATAGTTCTGTTACACTGTTCTTGAAGGGTAATATGTCCCGGGGCCATAGTCGTAGGGCAGGAGGCTAGCCATAAGTTTTGTACAATGCCCAGTGGCAAATGGCAGTTCGTCACAGGGTTCATCGCTCATCAGAGTGTCGATATCTGCAGTTAAGGCGAGGTAGTCTGCTACCTGTCGGTCGAGTCGTTCTCTGAGGGTGGACCCCGAAGGGCTTTGGCAATGCGTAGGACTTAAAAAGCTCTGCATGTCCTCCATCAACAACACGTCTGTAAAGCGTCCTGTCCTTGCCGGCGTGGTCATGGTAGGAGGAGGATTACTTTCACCTCTTCCCCTGTTAGATTCCCGTTGTGCTGTGACATCACCCTTATACGCTGTGTAAAGCATACTTTTTAACTTGTTTTGGAACTGCTGCATCCTTTCTGACTTCCGGTAATTCAGTAATATTTCAGGCACTTTCTGCTTATACCGGGGGTCTAGTAGCGGGGCCACCCAGTACAGGTCGTTCTCCTTCAGCCTTTTTATACGAGGGTCCCTCAACAGGCATGACAGCATGAAAGACCCCATTTGCACAAGGTTGGATGCCGAGCTACTCATGTCCCGTTCCTCGTCCTCACTGATGTCATTGAAGGTCTGTTCTTCCCCCCAGCCACGTACAACACCACGGGTACCAGATAGGTGACAACGAGCACCCTGGGATGCCTGCTGTGGTTGGTCTTCCTCCTCCTCAAAGCCACATTCCTCCGCAGGTCCAGCAAGCGATGCTGATAAGGCTGCTTCTGGTGGTGATGGTGACCACAACTCTTCCTCTTCACGCTCATCTATGGCCTGATCCAGCACTCTTCGCAGGGCACGCTCCGGGAAGTAAACAAATGGGATGAGGTCGCTGATGGTGCCTTCGGTGCGACTGACTAGGTTTGTCGCCTCCTCAAAAGGACGCATGAGCCTACAGGCATTGCGCATGAGCGTCCAGTAACGTGGCAAAAAAATACCCAGCTCCGCAGAGGCTGTCCTAGCACCCCGGTCATACAAATACTCGTTGACGGCTTTTTCTTGTTGGAGCAGGCGGTCGAACATTAGGAGTGCTGAATTCCAACGTGTCGGGCTGTCGCAAATCAAGCGCCTCGCTGGCATGTTGTTTCGCCGCTGAATATCGGAAAAGTGCGCCATGGCCGTGTAGGAACGCCTGAAATGGCCACACACCTTCCTGGCCTGCTTGAGGACGTCCTGTAAGCCTGGGTACTTATGCACAAAGCGTTATACAATCAGATTACAAACATGTGCCATGCACGGCACATGTGTCAACTTGCCCAAATTCAATGCCGCCAACAAATTGCTTCCGTTGTCACACACCACTTTGCCGATCTCCAGTTGGTGCGGAGTCAGCCACTGATCCACCTCTGCGTTCAGGGCGGACAGGAGTGCTGGTCCGGTGTGACTCTCTGCTTTCAGGCAAGTCAACCCCAAGACGGCGTGACACTGCCGTATCCGGGATGTGGAATAGCCCCTGGGGAGCTGGGGGGGGTGCAGTTGATGTGGAGCAAGACGCAGCAGCAGAAGAGGACTCAGCCGAGGAGGTTATCAAAGAGGATGGAGTAGGAGCAGTAGAGGAGGTGGCAGCAGGCCTGCCTGCAAGTCGTGGCGGTGTCACCAATTCCTCTGCAGAGCCACACATTCCATGCTTGGCAGCCGTCAGCAGGTTTACCCAATGCGCAGTGTACGTGATATACCTGCCCTGACCGTGCTTTGCAGACCAGGTATCAGTGGTCAGATGGACCCCCTGCCCCAACACTGTGTGCCAGACATGCCATGACTTCCTTTTCCACAATAGAGTACAGGTTGGGGATTGCCTTTTGTGAAAAGAAATTTCGGCCGGGTACCTTCCACTGCGGTGTCCCAATAGCTACAAATTTTTTGAAGGCCTCAGACTCCACCAGCTTGTATGGTAAAAGCTGGCGGGCTAAGAGTTCAGACAAACCAGCTGTCAGACGTAGGGCAAGGGGGTGACTCTGTGACATTGGCTTCTTACGCTCAAACATTTCCTTGACAGACACCTGACTGTGGGCAGATGAGCAGGAACTGCTAAAGGTGAGAGGCGGAGTGGCGGATGGTTGAGAGGGGGCAAAGAGGACAGAAGTGGTTGACGTGGCTGAAGATGCTGGACCAGGAGGAGGATGGCGGCTTTGAGTTTGTGTGCTGCTTGTACTCATGTGTTGATCCCATAGGCGTTTGTGATTTGAGATCATGTGCCTTCGCAATGCAGTTGTACCTAGGTGGGTGTTGGACTTCCCACAACTTAGTTTCTTTTGGCACAGGTTGCAAATGGCATCGATGTTGTCAGAGGCAGACACACAAAAAAAATGCCACACTGCTGAGCTCTGCAATGACGGCATTCTGGTGGTGGCAACAGCATGCGTTGATTGGCGTGCTGTCTGACTGACCCCGGGTGCCGATACATGCTGTCTGACTGTGCCACTAGCTCCTTGCGATGACCTTTCCCTGCTTCCAACTCGTCTCCTCCTCCTCTCTGTCTCCCCATCTGAACTTTCCCCCTCTTCTTCTTCTCTTCGAGCAGGCACCCACGTGACATCCACGGACACATCGTCATCATCAACTGCTTCACTTCTATCTGACAACTCAGCAAAGGAAGCAGCAGCGGGTACAACATCATCATCATCACACTGTACGTCCATGTGTGTAATGCTGCCTGACTGAGACATATCCCTGTTATCTACATCCTCTGGCAATAATGGTTGCGCATTAACTATGTCCTCAGAACTTTTTGAGTTCAGGGTACGTGGCCTCTGAACACTGGGCATTATTCTAGGGCCAAAGGGAATCACAGCACCACGACCACGACGGCCCCTGCGGGGTGGCCTGCCTCTGCCTGTCATTTTTTTCCCAATTAGTTGTACTATGCGTGCAAGCTACTGTGACACCAGATATGAGTGGTGGCACTGGGCACTGGCAGTAGTGTGCACAGTACACGCTGTAGGCCTGACACACACGCTTGCAGGCAACTGTAATTATATTACAGTGAAAAAATTGTTTTTATTTTTTAAATGCAAGCTACTGTGACACCAGATATGAGTGGTGGCACTGGGCACTGGCAGTAGTGGGCACAGTACACGCTGTAGGCCTGACAGACTGATGTACTAGCCCTAAAAAGGGCTTTTTGGGGTGCTGTCAGGACGCTGTCCTTACAGCAGATCAGATGAGTCTTTCAGGACTGTAGTGGACACTGAATACACTGGCCTAGCTATCGATTTCCCTATTAAATCAGCAGCAGCAGCACTGTCCCTCCTCTCACTAACACTGCAGCTTCCGAATGAATCTAAAATGGATGCTGTCCAGGAGGTGGGAGGGTCTGGGAGGGAGGGTCTGCTGCTGATTGGCTGGAATGTGTCTGCTGACTGTGAGGTACAGGGTCAAAGTTTACACAATGATGACGATTAGGGGGCGGACCGAACATGGCATATGTTCGCCCGCTGCGGCGAATGCGAACAAGCGATGTTCGCCGGGAACTGTTTGCCGGGGAATAGTTCGGGACATCTCTAATTATGATATGATAATTGTTCTGTGGGTTATAGTGATACCAAAGTTGTATAGTTTTTCTATGCTTTACTCATTTTTCAGCATAAAATCACTTTTATATTAAAAAAAAATTATATTTTGCTACTATACTATACATCCATAACATTTTTATTTTTTCACCAATGTACATGTGTGAGGGCTTGTTTTTTTGTGGAATGGAACGTGGTTTCTATTGGTACCATTTTGGCGTACATCTAACTTTTTAATCGCTTTTTATACCATTTTTTGGAAGGTCATGTAACAAAAACAGCAACTCCTTTAATATTTGTAATTTTTTTTACGGAGTTCACTACGCGGATAAGTAATGTGATCCTTTTACAGATGAGGTCAGTTTGGAAGCATTAAAAATTATGTATATTTTACTTTTTGTCTTCATTTTTCACTCAATTATAAAAGAGTGCATATGGGAAAAGCATTTTTATATTTAATCTGCATTTTTTATTTCTTTTTTTCACTTTTTTTTTTAAAAATTCTTTACACTTTCTTTTACCAAGTCCCACTGGATCCACTAAGCCTCTGGCAGGGTCTATCAGGCTTTAGGTACGCGGCAAGCCAGGATGCCTTTGTAAGCAGTCTGGCTGCCATAGGGCCGCTGCCATTGCAGCGCGGCGGCCCAATGGAGGAGAGAGATCCCTCTGTTAACCCCATGGATGCCGCGGAGCTACTGGGCGCAGTATCTTAGGGGTTAAACATCTGGGATTGGTGCCAGCACCAATCTCGGCCATTGCAGCAGAGTGTCCGCTGTATGTTATAGCTGACACTCGATGCTGATGGCTGCTGCTCAATTCCTAAGCCACAGCCATCACCATTCAGTGTGGCACAGAGGCTGCAGGGGCACAAAGGGGGCTACAAGTGACACAATGGGGGCTGCAGTGAGGCCCAGATGGTACCTGGAAGGTACCTGGATACAGGCTCTGGTCTTCACAGACATGGAGATCAGAATCTTAAACCGGCACTTTTCAGCTAAATACCCTCTGATTGGTCAGTCTTTACGGACTAACCAGTCAGAGCGATTGCTGGCAAGGGGCCGGTCTGATAGGTCACTTGCCGGCTTTTCACGGACAGTCGGTTGCTGTGACACTTTCTTGTGTCATAGTGTGGGGTGTTACTTCGGACATAACTGGAGAAAGTTCAGCACTGCTGCTACTCTCCCTAGGAGTGGCCGTCCTGTAAAGATGACTGCAAGAGCACAGCGCAGACTGCTCAATGAGGTGAAGAAGAATCCTAGAGTGTCAGCTAAAGACTTACAAAAGTCTCTGGCATATGCTTACATTCCTGTTAGCGAATCTACGATACGTAAAACACTAAACAAGAATGGATTTCATGGGAGGATATCACAGAGGAAGCCACTGCTGTCCAAAAAAACATTGCTGCACGTTTACAGTTTGCACAAGAGCACCTGGATGTTCCACAGCAGTACTGGCAAAATATTCTGTGGACAGATGAAACCAAAGTGGAGTTGTTTGGAAGAAACACACAACACTATGTGTGGAGAAAAAGAGGCACAGCACACCAACATCAAAACCTCATCCCAACTGTGAGGTATGGTGGTGGGGGCATCATGGTTTGGGGCTGCTTCGCTGCGTCAGGGCCTGGACGGATTGCTATCATCGAAGAAAAAACGAATTCCCAAGTTTATCAAGACATTTTGCAGGAGAACTTAAGGCCATCTGTCCACCAGCTTAAGCTCAACAGAAGATGGGTGCTGCAACAGGACAACGACCCAAAGCATAGAAGTAAATCAACAACAGAATGGCTTAAACAGAAGAAAATCCGCCTTCTGGAGTGGCCCAGTCAGAGTCCTGACCTCAACCCGATTGAGATGCTGTGGCATGACCTCAAGAAAGTGATTCACACCAGACATCCCAAGAATATTGCTGAACTGAAACAGTTCTGTAAAGAGGAATGGTCAAGAATTACTCCTGACCGTTGTGCACGTCTGATCTGCAACTACAGGAAACGTTTGGTTGAAGTTATTGCTGCCAAAGGAGGTTCAACCAGTTATTAAATCCAAGGGTTCACATACTTTTTCCACCTGCACTGTGAATGTTTACATGGTGTGTTCAATAAAAACATGGTAAAATTTAACTCTTCGTGTGTTATTAGTTTAAGCAGACTGTGATTGTCTATTGTTGTGACTTAGATGAAGATCAGATCACATTTTATGACCAATTTGTGCAGAAATCCATATAATTCCAAAGGGTTCACATACTTTTTCTTGCAACTGTATTTAGATAGACATTAGATACAGCACTATCAAACATACAGGAGAATGCAGCACTACATGCCTCTTACATCCAGTGACATTTCCTCTGATGACATTCTCTTTCCTCATCCTCTCCATTGGGAGCAGACCGTCATGATGGTATTTTTCAGCCTCATCTTGTCTCTGTAGAATTTACCACACAGACATCTTATGTTCCTCACTTTCCCATCATCCTTCCCCTCCTGGCACCCCAACATTGTTATCCTGCTGTTACCCCCAATACTGTGCTCCCCAATGCCCCCAAACACTATACTGCAGAAATTATACTGTCATACAGAAAGCCCCCCTTTATAGTAATAGTGCTCCCCTAAGTCCCACCAGTAGTAATACTCTCCTAGAGTGCCCCAAGTAATAATAATACCTGCATAGCGCCCCCAGTAGTTGTTATTCTCTCAGTTCTGTATGCCCTCAGTAGTTTCTTTTGCCCCAGTACTGCCCCTAATAATTCGTATTGCCCAGTAGTGCCCCTAATAAATCTTAAAGGGGTTATCCAGGAAAATACACTGCTCAAAAAAATAAAGGGAACACTTAAACAGCACAATGTAACTCCAAGTCAATCGCACTTCTGTGAAATCAAACTGTCCACTTAGGAAGCAACACTGAGTGACAATCAATTTCACATGCTGTTGTGCAAATGGGATAGACAACAGGTGGAAATTATAGGCAATTAGCAAGACACCCCCAATAAAGGAGTGGTTCTGCAGGTGGTGACCACAGACCACTTCTCAGTTCCTATGCTTCCTGGCTGATGTTTTGGTCACTTTTGAATGCTGCCGGTGCTTTCACTCTAGTGGTAGCATGAGACGGAGTCTACAACCCACACAAGTGGCTCAGGTAGTGCAGCTTATCCAGGATGGCACATCAATGCGAGCTGTGGCAAGAAGGTTTGCTGTGTCTGTCAGCGTAGTGTCCAGAGCATGGAGGCGCTACCAGGAGACAGGCCAGTACATCAGGAGACGTGGAGGAGGCCGTAGGAGGGCAACAACCCAGCAGCAGGACCGCTACCTCCGCCTTTGTAACATAGTAACATAGTACATAAGGCCGAAAAAAGACATTTGTCCATCCAGTTCGGCCTGTCATCCTGCAAGTTGATCCTGAGGAAGGCAAAAAAAAACTGTGAGATAGAAGCCAATTTTCCTCACTTTAGGGGAAAAAAATTCCTTCCCGACTCCAATCAGGCATCAGAATAACTCCCTGGATCCCCGACCCCTCTCTAGTAGCTATAGCCTGTAATATTATTACACTCCAGAAATACATCCAGGCCCCTCCTGAATTCCTTTATTGTACTCACCATCACCACCTCCTCAGGCAGAGAGCTCCATAGTCTCACTGCTCTTACCGTAAAGAATCCTCTTCTATGTTTGTGTACAAACCTTCTTTCCTCCAGACGCAGAGGATGTCCCCTCGTCACAGTCACAGTCCTGGGGATAAATTGATGATGGGATAGATCTCTGTACTGACCCCTGATATATTTATACATAGTAATTAGATCTCCCCTCAGTCGTCTTTTTTCTAACGTGAATAACCGTAATTTTGATAATCTTTCAGGGTACTGTAGTTGCCCCATTCCAGTTATTACTTTAGTTGCCCTCCTCTGGACCCTCTCCAGCTCTGCTATGTCTGCCTTGTTCACAGGAGCCCAGAACTGTACACAGTCCTCCATGTGTGGTCTGACCAGTGATTTGTAAAGTAGTAGGAATATGTTCTCATCACCGGCATCTATGCCCCTTTTGATGCAACCCATTACCTTACTGGCCTTGGCAGCAGCTGCCTGACACTGGTTTTTGCAGCTTAGTTTGCTGTTTATTAAAATTCCTAGATCCTTTTCCATGTCAGTGTTACCGAGTGTTTTACCATTTACTATGTACGGGTGACTTGCATTATTCCTTCCCATGTGCATAACTTTACATTTGTCAGTGTTAAACCTCATCTGCCACTTATCTGCCCAAGACTCCAATCTATCCAGATCCATCTGTAGTAGTATACTGTCCTCTGTTCTATATATATACAGTATACTGTCCTCTGTTCTATATATATACAGTATACTGTCCTCTGTAGTATATATATATATATACAGTATACTGTCCTCTGTAGTGTATATACAGTATACTGTCCTCTGTAGTGTATATACAGTATACTGTCCTCTGTAGTATATATATACAGTATACTGTCCTCTGTAGTATATATATACAGTATACTGTCCTCTGTAGTGTATATACAGTATACTGTCCTCTGTAGTATATATATACAGTATACTGTCCTCTGTAGTATATTTATACAGTATACTGTCCTCTGTAATATATATACAGTATACTGTCCTCTGTAGTATATATACAGTATACTGTCCTCTGTAGTATATATACAGTATACTGTCCTCTGTAGTATATACACAGTATACTGTCCTCTGTAGTATATATACAGTATACTGTCCTCTGTAGTGTATATATACAGTATACTGTCCTTTGTAGTATATATACAGTATACTGTCCTCTGTAGTATATATATATATACAGTATACTGTCCTCTGTAGTGTATATACAGTATACTGTCCTCTGTAGTATATATACAGTATACTGTCCTCTGTAGTATATATACAGTATACTGTCCTCTGTAGTATATATATATACAGTATACTGTCCTCTGTAGTATATATACAGTATACTGTCCTCTGTAGTATATATGCAGTATACTGTCCTCTGTAGTATATATACAGTATACTGTCCTCTGTAGTGTATATACAGTATACTGCCCTCTGTAGTATATATACAGTATACTGTCCTCTGTAGTATATACACAGTATACTGTCCTCTGTAGTATATATACAGTATACTGTCCTCTGTAGTGTATATATACAGTATACTGTCCTCTGTAGTATATATACAGTATACTGTCCTCTGTAGTATATATACAGTATACTGTCCTCTGTAGTGTATATATACAGTGTACTGTCCTCTTCAGTGTTAATTACTTTACACAGTTTAGTGCCATCTGCGAAAATTGATACTTTACTATGCAAGCCTTCTACAAGATCATTAATAAATATATTGAAGAGAATAGGGCCCAATACTGACCCCTGAGGTACCCCACTAGTGACAGTGACCCAATCTGAGTGTGTTTCGTTAATAACCACCCTCTGTTTTCTATCACTCAGCCAGTTACTTACCCACATACAGACGTTTTCTCCCAGTCCGAGCATTCTCATTTTATATACTAACCTTTTATGTGGTACAGTGTCAAATGCTTTGAAGAAGTCCAGATATACGACATCCATTGATTCGCCGCTGCCAAGTCTAGAACTTAACTCCTCATAGAAACTGATTAAATTAGTCTGACATGACCGATCCCTCATGAAGCCATGCTGATATGGCGTTATTTGCTTATTTCTGTTAAGATGCTCTAAGATAGCATCTCTCAGAAAACTTTCAAACAGTTTACCCACAACAGATGTTAGACTTACCGGCCTATAGTTTCCAGGCTCTGTTTTTGGACCCTTTTTGAATATTGGCACCACATTTGCCATGCGTCAATCCTGTGGGACATTCCCTGTCAGTATAGAGTCCGCAAATATCAGAAATAAGGGTCTGGCTATGACATTATTTAATTCCATTAGGATACGGGGGTGTATGCCATCCGGTCCTGGCGATTTGTCTATTTTAATCTTTTTAAGTCGCTGTTGTACTTCTTCCTGGGTCAGACAGGACACTTTTAAATTTACTTTTACAGTCTGCATGTCATCTGACAGTTTATATTCCTCAGTGAATACATTGGAGAAAAAAATATTTAACAGCTTTGCTTTCTCCTCGTCGCTCTCTGCGACTCCCCCCTCATTACTCTTTAAAGGGCCGACATCTTCAGACTTATACTTTTTAACATTTATATAATTGAAGAACATTTTAGGGTTAGTTTTACTCTCTTTGGCAATTAATCTCTCGGTCTCTAGTTTGGCCGCTTTTATTTGTTTTTTACATGTTCTGTTTTTTTCCTTATAGTTTTTCAGTGCTTCAATGCTACCCTCCTGTTTTAGTGATTTATATGCTTTCTTTTTGTCATTTATTGCTTTCTTTACAGTTCTATTTATCCACATTGGTTTCTTTTTGTTCCTTAACCTTTTATTCCCATACGGTATGTACCTCTCACAATGGGATTTTAGGATGTTTTTAAAGATTTCCCATTTTGTGGCTGTATTTTTATTTTTGAGGACTTTGTCCCAGTTAGTTAGGCCTATGGCCTCTCTTAGTTGGCTAAATTTAGCTTTTTTGAAGTTTTGTATTTTTGTTCCTCCCTGTAGAAATGCTCTTTTGAATGATAATTGGAAGGTTATTACTTTATGGTCACTATTTCCCCGGTGTCCCCCAACCTGCACGTTCATTGTTCTGTCAGGCCTATTGGTTAATACTAAGTCCAATATGGCCGTCCCTCTAGTCGGGTCCTGAACCAGTTGGGAGAGGTAATTGTCTTTGGTTATTGCCAAGAACCTGTTTCCTTTATGAGATGTACAGGTCTCAGTTTCCCAGTCTATATCTGCGGAGTTCCCCCATAATAACCACCTCATTATGATTTGCCGCCTCGTCTATCTCGTCTAGTAGTAGATATTCTGTGGACTCTGGTATATTAGGTGGTTTATAGTAAACTCCTATTAGTAATTTATTGTTGTTTTTAGCTCCATGTATCTCTACCCACAGTGACTCCACATGTTCATGTCCCTCACTTATATCTTCACGGAGTGTGGGCTTTAGACAGGACTTTACATAAAGGCAGACCCCTCCCCCTCTCCGGTTTTGACGATCCTTTCTAAACAGACTGTAACCCTGTACATTAACTGCCCAGTCATAGCTATCATCCAGCCATGTCTCAGTTATTCCCACTGTCATAGCTATCATCCAGCCGTGTCTCAGTTATTCCCACTGTCATAGCTATCATCCAGCGATGTCTCAGTTATTCCCACTGTCATATCTATCATCCAGCCGTGTCTCAGTTATTCCCACTGTCATAGCTATCATCCAGCCATGTCTCAGTTATTCCCACTGTCATAGCTATCATCCAGCCATGTCTCAGTTATTCCCACTGTCATAGCTATCATCCAGCCATGTCTCAGTTATTCCCACTATGTGTAGATAAGACGCGGCACTCGTGTCTATTTAGACTATGGTGCTGGTTGTGCTGGCTTCCCAGCCAGAATCATACAATGAAAGAAAAAACAACCGCACTCGATCCAAGAACTATTGTTCCGGTTTGTTTATTTTTATGGCAACTTCACCAATTTGTGACGTTTCGGTCATAAGACCTTTATCAAACACTGTGATAATGAAAAAATATTCCATAAGTATACATAATAGTGGCAACATCAACTTAAATATATATCAATGATATCTGTTATCATCCAGTAGTGCTGACACCTTACATACTGAGTAACACTCGACTGTGGTAACAAGAAACATCAAAAAGACATCAAAAAAATGTAAAAAAAATAGAAAAAGGAATTTTTTTTTTTTAGCAATACAGAGACTTCATGTACATAAATCTGGTTATATATATATATATAATAATAGTGGGTTAGTTGGACGCACAGGGTAGTTGATACCCCCACAAAGGGTGCTCTCAGTCTAACAGCGTCACCCCGCTGATAAAAGAAGGCAGAAATTAGAAAGAAATGACTGGGCACACCTAAGATATTGGGAGCTAATATTTATTGTGATAAAATAGTAATATAAATAAAATACACGTGTAATTAGTGGAATAATCTACACCTTAGAGGTGCTGCCTGGATTGGGCAGTGGTAAACATCAATTGATCCACGTGCTGATGGTTTGAGATGGAGCTAAGTCGGTTACTCAAATTGAAATATAATAGCCCGACAGCCTCACTCCAAACTCATCACACTCTAGACACCTGGAGCTAGTAAATTGTGGCCACAAGCAGTCAAATAATTATAAAAGCAATTACATAGACAGTGTAGATAGTGCTAATGATACTTATAAAACATATTAATTAGGTGACAGTAAGATCAAATAAAAGCATATAAATAGGTGGATGAATGTGACATTGGATGAGTCCGTAAGTCCTAAAACTATCCAAATGTAACAAATGGGGTCCCGATGTTGATAAATAGTAGTTTGGAATATCGAGGTAATAATAGTGTGCAGTGATTTGTCCCGTCACTGACTTAGCGGCGTCCCGCTTACAGTCAGGAGTGGATCCAAAAATAGAGCAACAGTTAATACAGGAACACTCTTACCAGTGTTGGAGGGTTCTCAAGTAAAAGAGACACCTCTGCCGTCTTTCGGAACTTGAACCCGGGTATATTAGTAGCGGTTCGGTGAATCCCGTATTCCGTAATGTGGGTCACCTGTTTGCAGTTAGGTTCCTGCACGAGGTCCCGCTCGATTGACTCAGCTGTGCTGGCTCGATTTTTCGGGTATGGGTTTCAGACCGGCTGTTTCTTCGTAAGTGGTTTCAGAGTTGTTCCTTGAAGATCAATGCGGTGCACTCGCATAGGATGTATACTTGGGGGGTCAGACCAGACGCGTTTCGGGGTTAGAGTGTCCCCTTCCTCAGTGGCTTATCCGACCTCCCCAAACGACCGTTCTTTTATGCTCCTACAAAGAGCCTCGTAAATCCTGGATCGGAATCTAGTTCCGGAAGTCCTAAATGAAGTCATTAACCCATTGAGGGAATATTTCTTGTTACTTGTAATGTAGCGACTTTATTTATTCCATTTGTTTAAACCATTATTAGTGTAGAACTGTTTCTATGAGGAAGTGATATATTATCGGCTTATTTTGCAGAGTATATATTTGCTTTATACTATCGGTCCGATTCACTTGCGTTTTTTGCGGTCACTGCAAAACATTTGCATATATAGAAAAATGGTACAGCATACATAGAGGACATTTTTGAAATTAGTTGTCAACATATATATATGTATGTAACATCAATATATTAAAAAATAGGAGGTTAACACATAATTAAAAAGTGAAAGATATTAGAAATTAAGAGGTTTAAAAGCACAGGGAAAGAGCTTCCCAATAAGCTAGATATTAAGCAAACTTGCGCAATTCAGTGTTTATAATGTATATATTCTAATCAAAAGGTTATAGTGCATACAGAAATAGATATATATCCGTAGCCAAATGTCCCATAAGTTTCCACGCTTATATAAGGAAATAAATAAATAAAAGCCACTGATATATATACACATATTAATCTATGTGTCATCTTTTCAAAAGACCCAAAAAAAATATTGTGTATCTAAGTAGTCCATACATTCAACAGTATTCTAAAATATATAAAATGTGAATTGCATATATAGGCATATTATGTCTATGTCTGGTATGTTCAATATAGTTCAATAAATATATAAATAGCAAATCCATACAGAGTTTCCTTTATAAAGGACCATATAAAGTTCCGCATTAACCAAGGTACGAATTAATTATGTGGTACTGTTTAAAAACCAAGAGTTTGCATAGAAATTACATAAAAATCGCTTATAAATTGCCTAAAAAAAGATTTGCATATTAAAATATTGTTAAATAAAAATTCCAATAAAAAACCATGTGCAGTCGGTCGGTGTAGTGAGTAAGGGGACCGCCGTCGAGGGGAAGCCAGCCGGGGCTCAAAGCTGCTCAGCAAAGCTTACCCTCAAAGGCGGGCCCCCACCTAGTTTTAAAGGAAGCCAAAGAGTTCATATTCAGCGTTTAAGCCGTCGGGAATCATTGTCTCCATTTCGAAGATTCTCTGCGTTTCTAATCTGGACATTTTACTGATATGGTTCCCTTTTCTCCAGCTCTTTGGTACTTTGTCTATAGCTGCAAATTTTAACTTAGATGGGTCACTATTATGAGCAATTTTAAAATGTTTAGAGAGTGAGTGAGTTTCTACACCCTTTTTAATATTGGATATATGTTCGGAAAGTCGTTTTTTAAGGGTTCTTTTAGTCCTGCCTATATATTGGCGCTTGCAAGGACATTCTATCATATAGATGACATTTTCCGTGCTGCAGGTTAAAAATTCTTTTATGGTGTGTTTATGACCATTTGTGGTTGCAATAATTTCTTTTGTTTGTTTTGTGAATGCTGTTAATTTGCAGTTGCCACATTGGCCACACCTGAAAAAACCTTTGAGGTCCATCCATTTTTGTATTGATGGAGTGTTTATACGTTGTCCGTCCGCCTTAATTGTAGGGGCTATTTTGTTTCCTAAAGTAGGTGCTTTGGTAAAGACAATCAGTGGTTTCACTGGGATTAATGTACCTATAGTTTTTTCTTTTTTGATGATGTCCCAATGTTTGTAAATAATGTTTTTAATCTTGCCATGTTCACTACTATATGGTAGTATTATTTTCACTTGGTTATCTATTTTCTCTTTACCAACATTGATTTTGTCTTTAAAAAATTCTCTTCTATCCATTTGAGTGACTTTATCTAGCGCTAAGTTTAAAATTTCTTCTGGGTACTCCTTTTTTAAAAATTCCGATTTCATCTTTTCCGCCTCAATTTCAAATTGGTCAATCATTGTGCAGTTTCTTCTTAGTCTCTGGAACTGGCCCTGCGGAATATTGGTAAGCCAACTAGGTAAATGGCAACTGTTAAATAAAATATAACTGTTCCTCGTTGAGGGCTTGATGTACGTACATGTTTTAAGAATATTTTCGTCTACATAAATTTTCAAATCTAAAAATTCTAAAGATTCTTTGCTATTAGTTCCTGAGAATTTGAGATTAAAATCATTATAATTAATGTCTGCTAAAAATTGAAAATAATACTACCATATAGTAGTGAACATGGCAAGATTAAAAACATTATTTACAAACATTGGGACATCATCAAAAAAGAAAAAACTATAGGTACATTAATCCCAGTGAAACCACTGATTGTCTTTACCAAAGCACCTACTTTAGGAAACAAAATAGCCCCTACAATTAAGGCGGACGGACAACGTATAAACACTCCATCAATACAAAAATGGATGGACCTCAAAGGTTTTTTCAGGTGTGGCCAATGTGGCAACTGCAAATTAACAGCATTCACAAAACAAACAAAAGAAATTATTGCAACCACAAATGGTCATAAACACACCATAAAAGAATTTTTAACCTGCAGCACGGAAAATGTCATCTATATGATAGAATGTCCTTGCAAGCGCCAATATATAGGCAGGACTAAAAGAACCCTTAAAAAACGACTTTCCGAACATATATCCAATATTAAAAAGGGTGTAGAAACTCACTCACTCTCTAAACATTTTAAAATTGCTCATAATAGTGACCCATCTAAGTTAAAATTTGCAGCTATAGACAAAGTACCAAAGAGCTGGAGAAAAGGGAACCATATCAGTAAAATGTCCAGATTAGAAACGCAGAGAATCTTCGAAATGGAGACAATGATTCCCGACGGCTTAAACGCTGAATATGAACTCTTTGGCTTCCTTTAAAACTAGGTGGGGGCCCGCCTTTGAGGGTAAGCTTTGCTGAGCAGCTTTGAGCCCCGGCTGGCTTCCCCTCGACGGCGGTCCCCTTACTCACTACACCGACCGACTGCACATGGTTTTTTATTGGAATTTTTATTTAACAATATTTTAATATGCAAATCTTTTTTTAGGCAATTTATAAGCGATTTTTATGTAATTTCTATGCAAACTCTTGGTTTTTAAACAGTACCACATAATTAATTCGTACCTTGGTTAATGCGGAACTTTATATGGTCCTTTATAAAGGAAACTCTGTATGGATTTGCTATTTATATATTTATTGAACTATATTGAACATACCAGACATAGACATAATATGCCTATATATGCAATTCACATTTTATATATTTTAGAATACTGTTGAATGTATGGACTACTTAGATACACAATATTTTTTTTGGGTCTTTTGAAAAGATGACACATAGATTAATATGTGTATATATATCAGTGGCTTTTATTTATTTATTTCCTTATATAAGCGTGGAAACTTATGGGACATTTGGCTACGGATATATATCTATTTCTGTATGCACTATAACCTTTTGATTAGAATATATACATTATAAACACTGAATTGCGCAAGTTTGCTTAATATCTAGCTTATTGGGAAGCTCTTTCCCTGTGCTTTTAAACCTCTTAATTTCTAATATCTTTCACTTTTTAATTATGTGTTAACCTCCTATTTTTTAATATATTGATGTTACATACATATATATATGTTGACAACTAATTTCAAAAATGTCCTCTATGTATGCTGTACCATTTTTCTATATATGCAAATGTTTTGCAGTGACCGCAAAAAACGCAAGTGAATCGGACCGATAGTATAAAGCAAATATATACTCTGCAAAATAAGCCGATAATATATCACTTCCTCATAGAAACAGTTCTACACTAATAATGGTTTAAACAAATGGAATAAATAAAGTCGCTACATTACAAGTAACAAGAAATATTCCCTCAATGGGTTAATGACTTCATTTAGGACTTCCGGAACTAGATTCCGATCCAGGATTTACGAGGCTCTTTGTAGGAGCATAAAAGAACGGTCGTTTGGGGAGGTCGGATAAGCCACTGAGGAAGGGGACACTCTAACCCCGAAACGCGTCTGGTCTGACCCCCCAAGTATACATCCTATGCGAGTGCACCGCATTGATCTTCAAGGAACAACTCTGAAACCACTTACGAAGAAACAGCCGGTCTGAAACCCATACCCGAAAAATCGAGCCAGCACAGCTGAGTCAATCGAGCGGGACCTCGTGCAGGAACCTAACTGCAAACAGGTGACCCACATTACGGAATACGGGATTCACCGAACCGCTACTAATATACCCGGGTTCAAGTTCCGAAAGACGGCAGAGGTGTCTCTTTTACTTGAGAACCCTCCAACACTGGTAAGAGTGTTCCTGTATTAACTGTTGCTCTATTTTTGGATCCACTCCTGACTGTAAGCGGGACGCCGCTAAGTCAGTGACGGGACAAATCACTGCACACTATTATTACCTCGATATTCCAAACTACTATTTATCAACATCGGGACCCCATTTGTTACATTTGGATAGTTTTAGGACTTAAGGACTCATCCAATGTCACATTCATCCACCTATTTATATGCTTTTATTTGATCTTACTGTCACCTAATTAATATGTTTTATTAGTATCATTAGCACTATCTACACTGTCTATGTAATTGCTTTTATAATTATTTGACTGCTTGTGGCCACAATTTACTAGCTCCAGGTGTCTAGCGTGTGATGAGTTTGGAGTGAGGCTGTCGGGCTATTATATTTCAATTTGAGTGACCGACTTAGCTCCATCTCAAACCATCAGCACGTGGATCAATTGATGTTTACCACTGCCCAATCCAGGCAGCACCTCTAAGGTGTAGATTATTCCACTAATTACACGTGTATTTTATTTATATTACTATTTTATCACAATAAATATTAGCTCCCAATATCTTAGGTGTGCCCAGTCATTTCTTTCTAATATATATATATATACTCTATTGTTTTACACAATTGGACTGTAGCAGTCAAATGCAATTCCATATCTGTTGAAACGACATTCAGGATAAATATTGAATTATGCTATACATAGAGGAGTGTATAATCTACAATCTGCGATCCTTTGGAATAGGCAGCAGCCCATACAGTCTGGGAGCGACTAAAGCCCCAGAGTAACACTCGGAACAATAGTTGCCATAAAAATAAACAAACCGGAACAATAGTTCTTGGATCGAGTGCGGTTGTTTTTTCTTTCATCAGTTATTCCCACTATGTCATAGTCCTCCTCACACATCACTAATTCCAGTTCACCAGTTTTATTAGTCAGGCTTCTGGCATTAGTATACATACATTTGAGAGGTTTATGTATATTTTTTACCCTACACCTTTCCTTCTGAACTGTTCTAGTCCCTCCTTCCATTCCTCCCCCAGTCCCACTACCTTGCCCCAGGTCTCTATCTGCACTATCTTCCCCTCCTATAACGTAATTTCCCTCCCCCCCAGTCCCTAGTTTAAACACTCCTCCAACCTTCTAGCCATCTTCCCCCCAACACAGCTGCCCCTTCCCCATTGAGGTGCAGCCCGTCCCTATGATAGAGCCTGTAGCCGATAGAGAAGTCGGCCCAGTTCTCCAGGAACCCAAACCCTTCCATCCTACACCAGTTCCTGAGCCACTTGTTAATTTCCCTAATCTCCCGCTGCCTTTCTTGTGTGGCCCGTGGTACAGGTAGTATTTCGGAAAATACTACCTTTGAGGTCCTTGCCCTAAGCTTTTGACCTAAATCCCTGAAATCATTTTTAAGGACTCTCCACCTACCCCTAACTTTGTCATTGGTTCCGATATGGACCATGACCGCTGGATCTTCTCCAGCCCCTCCCAGTAATCTGTCAACCCGATCCGCGATGTGTCGAACTCTAGCGCCAGGAAGACAGCACACTTGTTGGGGTGTGTCAGATCAGGGTTAGCCTCCCTGGCACTCTTCCCTCTACCCCGCTTTCTAACTGTTACCCGGCTAGCTACCTCACTTTCCTCAGCCTCCTCTCTGTCACCCTCCCCCTCATCTACCCCAAAGAGAGGTGAGAAGCAAACTTTTTTGCAAATTGTCAATGCCTCTCAGTGTTGCAACTTGCCCATTTAGAGACTCGATCTGCGATTCCAAACGGGTAATTTGCTCACATCTTGAACAAAGATATACACCCTCGAACGGATGTTCCAGGACTGCATACATCATGCAAGATGTGCACTGGACTGCGTTGTCAATTGTGCAACTCATACTAAATGGGGATTACACTACAAAAGCAAAAAATACAATACAATGTAGTAATAAGATACAGGCTAATTGCAGTCCCCCACTGAAGTCCCTGAATCTAAAGTCAATTAATCTTAAGTCACACACTTACGCAACCACACTTAATCAACCACGCGTCGCGGTCAAACTCGCGTTATATATCTCCTTATATAAATATAAATGCAGCTCACTACACCAGCCTGGTATGTTTCCCCTCTGGATTCAAAAAGGAGGAAGGAGGAACAGGAGGAGCACTGCCAGAGCCCTGCAAAATGACCTCCAGCAGGCCACAAATGTGTATGTGTCTGCTCAAACGGTCAGAAACAGACTCCATGAGGGTGATATGAGGGCCCGACGTCCACAGGTGGGGGTTGTGCTTATAGCCCAACACCGTGCAGGACGTTTGGCATTTGCCAGAGAACACCAAGATTGGCAAATTCGCCACTGGCGCCCTGTGCTCTTCACAGATGAAAGCAGGTTCACACTGAGCACATGTGACAGATGTGACAGAGTCTGGAGATGCCGTGGAGAACGTTCTGCTGCCTGCAACATCCTCCAGCATGACCGGTTTGGCATTGGGTCAGTAATGGTGTGGGGTGGCATTTCTTTGGAGGGCCGCACAGCCCTCTATGTGCTCGCCAGCGGTAGCCTGACTGCCATTAGGTACCGAGATGAGATCCTCAGACCCCTTGTGAGACCATATGCTGGTGCAGTTGGCCCTGGGTTCCTCCTAATGCAAGACAATGCTAGACCTCATGTGGCTGGAGTGTGTCAGCAGTTCCTGCAAGACGAAGGCATTGATGCTATGGACTGGCCCGCCCGTTCCCCAGACCTGAATCCAATTGAGCATGATC
The DNA here is from genome assembly GCF_905171765.1 of Bufo bufo. Taxonomy (NCBI): domain Eukaryota; kingdom Metazoa; phylum Chordata; class Amphibia; order Anura; family Bufonidae; genus Bufo; species Bufo bufo. Next base: position 697,482,609 of record NC_053391.1, on the reverse strand, counting down.
TGGGACATCATGTCTCACTCTATCCACCAACGTCACGTTGCACCACAGACTGTCCAGGAGTTGGCAGATGCTTTAGTCCAGGTCTGGGAGGAGATCCCTCAGGAGACCGTCCGCCACCTCATCAGGAGCATGCACAGGCGTTGTAGGGAGGTCTTTCAGGCACGTGGAGGCCACACACACTACTGAGCCTCATTTTGACTTGTTTTAAGGACATTACATCAAAGTTGGATCAGCCTGTAGTGTGTTTTTCCACTTTAATTTTGAGTGTGACTCCAAATCCAGACCTCCATGGGTTGAAAAATTTGATTTCCATTTATTTTTTTTTGTGTGATTTTGTTGTCAGCACATTCAACTATGTAAAGAACAAAGTATTTCAGAAGAATATTTAATTAATTCAGATTTAGGATGTGTTATTTTTGTGTTCCCTTTATTTTTTTGAGCAGTGTATATTTATGACATCCTCAGGATAGGTCATCAGTATCAGATCTGCAGGGGTGCGACATTCGCGGCCCCCCGCTGGGCAGCTGTTAGAAGAGGCCTTGAGCGCCGCAGCCTCTTTATAGGCCAGTGACATCACTGTAAATTGGTCACATGGCCTAGTTTCAGCTCAGCCCTATTCAAGTCAATGGGACTGAGCAGCAATACCAAGCGCTGCCACTATGCCATGTATGGCGCTGTCCTTGGAAAGCTGCCAGGATATGGCAGCGGCTCCTGAAAACAGCTGATTGGCGCAGATGCTGGGACTTGGACCCCCGCTGATGTGATAATGATGACCTATCCTGGGAATAAGTCACCGTTATCTTTTCCAGGATAACCCCTCTAATGCCCCAATAGTGCCTCTAATAATACCTCACGTCCGCAACCTTCGAATCAGCCACGAAAATTCTTCCATCTGCAGCCTGATTCCAGCGCAGGCAGAAGTGATGACATCATCTCGCTGTCCAAGACCCAGTACAGACGGTCGCGATCATGTCATCACATCGAGACCGTCTGTGCCGCTCCACGTTTTCATAGATTGCAGGCCTAGTTGACTGTGGACTGTGAGACTGAACGGCAGGGACGGAATATTGCCCTTAGTAAGAATAATGGCGTAATTTTGTACGCCAAAAGCTGGCATAGAAAGTGATAAATAAAACGGGCTGACCGACCCGCCCTCTTCCCCGCCCATACCACGCCCCTTCATTAGAACTGGCGTATGTGGCTTGGAAGGGGATGTAATCGCAGATTTTGCCACAGATCACCCTTATGAAAAAATCTGCCCCCACGGCCTATATTTGGTCATAAATGACTCCTTTTGGGTTAGAAAAAAACTCAGTACCATTCATGCTCGCAGGGGTGTACGTAGGTCATTCCTTCCTAAAATCTGTTAGTGTAATAAAGCTCCTAGGACTCACAATTATCTTTTTTCATTATTTTTTTAAATACATTTTTGCCTTCCCTCCTCCTCACCTAAGCTCTTGAACGCAATGACAGCAATAGTAAATGATGTCAGAGTGACACTGACATACATAGCTGTGGGGAAACGCATGTTTGACGGTGTTAACTGGGGTCATTTATCAGACTGGTGTACAGTAGAACTGGCTTAGTCGCCCATAGCAACCAATCAGATTCCAGCAATCATTTTCCAAAGGAGCTGTCAAAAATGAAAGGTGGAATCTGATTGGTTGCTATGGGCGACTAAGCCAGTTCTACGTACACCAGTTTGATAAATGACCCCGAACGTGTTTATTATCACACCGCGCCGGCACATCTCATGCTGTATCATATTCCAAAGCTTCCAAGAATTGTCCCTGATCGGGGGCAGATGATGTTTAAAAACACCCGGTGTTTTGCCTGCCAGATAAACCCAAAGCTTTTCACTTCGGACAAATCCAGTAAAAAGTCATACACCACCATCTTACTGCACAGGGCACGAGGGAGGAAGAAGAGGGACCATGACCCTGAGAGGACGTGGACAGTCTACAGTCACAATCAAGCTTCTGTTCTAGTGTGAGGGACAGAAGAAGAATTGTGTAGAATATGGAAAGACAGGAAAACCTTTCAAAAAGAACCAAGCCTAGATTCGGGAGGACTGTCACACTCCTGCAGCTGAGCCTGATGAATAAATCTGGCCTTACTGATGGTGCCACATCTTGCCACCATTGCTGCCTTCCTGTTTACCGTCATGTCGCCTGCCGACTGTTATGTATAAGAGATAAGATAAAGGTTTACTAAACAAGGTATAAATGTGCTAATGCAATAACTAATGACTTTGCTTGGTTCCAATCCTGGATGAGCGACAGGACAAGGACAGGACAATAAGTCATAAAAGCTGCACCACAGATCAGCAGATAAGAACTTCTGCTTGGTGTGGGACACCCCCAATGGTGGGAGATACCTGACCGCAGGTCTACTCTCTACAGCACCATCGAGAACAAGATCACAGACCGGTGGTCAGCCTGCACAGGTCACTATGATGAGGTGAGTTCAGGTGGGCTGAGCAGCCGTCGGTCCAGGAAATGCGACAGTAACGTGGACTTATAGAAAAGACAATTGTGTGTTTCAGCAACAAGGATTCCACCAATCAAGTCCTCCTCTAACACCTGCATAATTATTTTTCTAAGATCTATTCACATATAAACTCAAACTAGCTAGTGACACGACATGTTGCCTTTCAGTTACAGGTCAGAGGAGATCTGGTTTCAAAGAATGGACAAAGCCACAACCTTAATACAATCCACTAAATTGTCCAAACAAGATGAGGTCTTCTCCTTCATATAATCACTCTACAATCTTATGCATGAGAAGGACAGGAATGACCACCAGTAATAGAGGCACCAATAACCGATAGAGAGCAGCCATGCAAGACGACACTACATGTGAACACAACCTTAGGGCTCAAGTACACGAATGTTCCGTGTATTGTGGTTGCCACAGATGGGAGCAGACCCATTGAACTTGGATGGGTCCGTGATCTGTCTGCACCACAAGAAAATAGAACGGTGCACATGGCCGGTGCCTGTATATTGCGGACCCGCCGTTGCAGGCCACAATACAGACACGGCCGGGCAACGGTCGTGTGTATGAACCATTAGACCTCATGCACACGACCGTTGTTCGGGGCCGCTAAAGATGCGGACAGCACTCCGTGTGCTGTCCGCATCCGTTGCTCCATTCCGTAGCCCCGCAAAAAAAAAAATAGAACGTTTTGCGGACAAGAAAAGGCATTTCTACAATGGCCTGTTCCGTTCTGCAAATTGCAAAAGGCACACGGGCGGCTTCCGTGTTTTGTGGATTCGCAATTTGCGGACCGCAAAAAACTGAACGGTCGTGTGCATGAGGCCTTAGTGTGAGGAATCAGAAGTGAAAGAGCTCCTCACCTGATGATGATGATGATGATGATGGAGGATAGAAGGTGCAGCTTTGATTCTTAGTTCCTGAAAGAAGAAAGAAACAAACAGTGATTAGTTGCCTCCATGTGTCTGACATTAGGGATGAGCGAACCCGAACTGTATAGTTACATTTACGTAAAAGTCCGGGTTCGTTGTTCGGCGCTTTCTTGGCGCTTTTTGAAAGGCTGCAAAGCAGCCAATCAACAAGCGTCATACTACTTGCCCCAAGAGGCCATCACAGCCATGCCTACTATTGGCATGGCTGTGATTGGCCAGTGCAGCATGTGACCCAGCCTCTATTTAAGCTGGAGTCACGTAGCGCCGCCCATCACTCTGCTCTGATCAGTGTAGGGATAGGATGCAGCTGCTGTTAGGGCCAGATTAGGCAGGGATTTACTCATCAAAAACATTTAATGAAGTGATCGATCTACAGCTGTGAATCATTCAACTTCTGCTAGTTAAATGCTCATTGTTTATAGGCTGCCAAGCTGCCACCAAGTCCATTTAACCATCAATAGTGTGTTGTTGTTTTTTTGCTATTTCCTACATCAGGGGCTTGGCTGTGCTTGCTATTTTATTAAGGGGTGAAATACAATTGCCAAAATAGCAGTACCCTAAATCTGGTGTTTCATCTGTGGCTAGCCAATTGTAATACTGTCTGCTGTCTGGCAAAGGATATATTTTTTTCTGGGTTGAAATATAATTCCCAAATTAGCAATTCCATAAATCAGTGGTTTCTGCTGTAGCAGGCCAAGTTTAAATCTATCCATAAAAGGGTATATTAGATTGAAGGTGCGGATAGGGTCATCCCAATAACTTCACACGCTACCGTGCATTTCCAAGTCTAATTCTGTCCGTAAAAGGGATACCTGTAATCCAGGGCCTAAATACTAGGCCTACAATTTATATTCAGCTCAATCTGTCATTACTGCTGTGCCTGTATTAGTGTAATACGGTACCTAAATAGATAGCCAGATAGTGTTAGGTGCCTGTAAAAAAAAGGCCTGAATTTGAATTCAATACATTGGGCCAAATAATATTTTTCTTATTGTGGTGAACGGTAACAATGAGGAAAACATCAGTAAGGGACGCGGACATGGTCGTGGTGGTGTTAGTGGACCCTCTGGTGCTGGGAGAGGACGTGGCCGTTCTGCCACAGCCACACGTCCTAGTGAACCAACTACCTCAGGTCCCAGTAGCCGCCAGAATTTACAGCGATATTTGGTGGGGCCCAATGCCGTTCTAAGGATGGTAAGGCATGAGCAGGTACAGGCATTAGTCAATTGGGTGGCCGACAGTGGATCCAGCACGTTCACATTATCTCCCACCCAGTCTTCTGCAGAAAGCGCACAGATGGCGCCTGAAAACCAAGCCCATCGGTCTGTCACATCACCCCCATGCATATCAGGGAAACTATCTGAGCCTCAACTTATGCAGCAGTCTCTTATGCTGTTTGAAGACTCTGCTGGCAGGGTTTCCCAAGGGCACCCACCTAACCCTTCCCCAGCGGTGGAAGACATAGAATGCACTGACGCACAACCACTTATGTTTCCTGATGAGGACATAGGAATACCACCTCAGCACGTCTCTGATGATGACGAATCACAGGTGCCAACTGCTGCGTCTTTCTGCAGTGTGCAGACCGAAAAGGAGGTCAGGGAGAAAGACTGGTTGGAAGACGATGCAGGGGACGATGAGGTCATAGACCCCACATGGAATGAAGGTCGTGCCACTGACTTTCAGAGTTCAGAGGAAGAGGCAGTGGTGACACCAAGCCAACAGCGTAGCAAAAGAGGGAGCAGGGGGCAAAAGCAGAACACCCGCCACCAATAGAGTTCGCCTGCTACTGGCCACCGCCACCTGGGACCGAGCACCCCAAAGGCAGCTTCAAGGAGTTCCCTGGCGTGGCAGTTCTTCAAACAATGTGCTGACGACAAGACCCGAGTGATTTGCACGCTCTGCCATCAGAGTCTGAAGCGAGGCATTAACGTTCTGAACCTTAGCACAACCTGCATGACCAGGCACCTGCATGCAAAGCATGAACTGCAGTGGAGTAAACACCTTAAAAACAAGGACCTCACTCAGGCTCCCCCTGCTACCTCTTCTGCTGCTGCCGCCTCGGCCTCTTCCTCCGCCTTGGGAGGAACGTTGGCACCTGCTGAGGAGCAAACAGAGGATGTACCACCAACACCACCACCTCCGTCACCAAGCATCTCCACCATGTCTCACGGCAGCGTTCAGCTCTCCATCTCACAAACATTTGAGAGAAAGCGTAAATTCCCACCTAGCCACCCTCGATCCCTGGCCCTGAATGCCAGCATTTCTAAACTACTGGCCTATGAAATGCTGTCATTCAGGCTGGTGGACACAGACAGCTTCAAACAGCTCATGTCGCTTGCTGTCCCACAGTATGTTGTTCCCAGCCGCCACTACTTCTCCAAGAGAGCCGTGCCTACCCTGCACAACCAAGTATCCGATAAAATCAAGAGTGCACTGCGCAACGCCATCTGTGGCAAGGTCCACCTAACCACAGATACGTGGACCAGTAAGCACGGCCAGGGACGCTATATCTCCCTAACTGCACACTGGGTAAATGTAGTGGCGGCTGGGCCCCAGACGGAGAGCTCTTTGGAGCACGTCCTTCCGCCGCCAAGGATCGCAGGGCATCATTCTTTGCCTCCTGTTCCTCCTCCTCCTACTCGGCTTCCTCCTCCTCTTCTTCCACCTGCTCATCCAGTCAGCCACACACCTTCACCACCAACTTCAGCACAGCCCGGGGTAAACGTCAGCAGGCCATTCTGAAACTCATATGTTTGGGGGACAGGCCCCACACCGCACAGGAGTTGTGGCGGGGTATAGAACAACAGACCGATGAGTGGTTGCTGCCAGTGGGCCTAAAGCCCGGGCTGATGGTGTGCGATAATGGGCGAAATCTCGTTGCAGCTCTGGGACTAGCCGGTTTGACGCACATCCCTTGCCTGGCGCATGTGCTGAATTTGGTGGTGCAGAAGTTCATTCACAACTACCCCGACATGTCAGAGCTGCTGCATAAAGTGCGGGCCGTCTGTGCGCGCTTCCAGCGTTCACATCCTGCTACTGCTCGCCTGTCTGCGCTACAGTGTAACTTCACCCTTCACGCTCACCGCCTCATATGCGACGTGCCCACCAGGTGGAACTCCACCTTGCACATGCTGGACAGACTATGCGAGCAGCAGCAGGCCATAGTGGAGTTTCAGCTGCAGCATGCACGGGTCAGTCGCACTGCGGAACAGCACCACTTCACCACCAATGACTGGGCCTCCATGCGAGACCTGTGTGCCCTGTTGCGCTGTTTCGAGTACTCCACCAACATGGCCAGTGGCGATGACGCCGTTATCAGCGTTACAATACCACTTCTATGTCTCCTTGAGAAAACACTTAGGGCGATGATGGAAGAGGAGTTGGCCCAGGAGGAGGAGGAGGAAGAGGGGTCATTTTTAGCACTTTCAGGCCAGTCTCTTCGAAGTGACTCAGAGGGAGGTTCTTTGCAACACCAGAGGCCAGGTACAAATGTGGCCAGACAGGGCCCACTACTGGAGGACGAGGAGGACGAGGATGAGGAGGAGGTGAAGGAGGAGGAGGATGAAGCATGTTCACAGCGGGGTGGCACCCAACGCAGCTCGGGCCCATCACTGGTGCGTGGCTGGGGGAAAACGCAGGACGATGACGATACGCCTCCCACAGAGGACAGCTTGTCCTTACCTCTGGGCAGCCTGGCACACATGAGCGACTACATGCTGCAGTGACTGCACATCGACAGCAGAGTTGCCCACATTTTAACGTGTGCGGACTACTGGGTTGACACCCTGCTGGATCCCCGGTACAAAGACAATGTGCCCACCTTACTTCCTACACTGGAGCGTGATAGGAAGATGCGCGAGTACAAGCGCACGTTGGTAGACGCGCTACTGAGAGCATTCCCAAATGTCACAGGGGAACCAGTGGAAGCCCAAGGCGAAGGCAGAGGAGGAGCAAGAGGTCGCCAACGCAGCTGTGTCACGGCCAGCTCCTCTGAGGGCAGGGTTAGCATGGCAGAGATGTGGAAAAGTTTTGTCACCACGCCACAGGTAACTGCACCACCACCTGATACGGAACATGTTAGCAGGAGGCAACATTTCACTAACATGGTGGAACAGTACGTGTACACACCCCTCCACGTACTGACTGATGGTTCGGCCCCATTCAACTTCTGGGTCTCCAAATTGTCCACGTGGCCAGAGCTAGCCTTTTATGCCTTGGAGGTGCTGGCCTGACGGGCGGCCAGCGTTTTGTCTGAACGTGTATTCAGCACGGCAGGGGGCGTCATTACAGACAAACGCAGCTGCCTGTCTACAGCCAATGTGGACAAGCTGACGTTCATAAAAATGAACCAGGCATGGATCCCACAGGACCTGTCCATCCCTTGTGCAGATTAGACATTTATAACTACCTCCCCTTAACCATATATTCTTGTACTCCAGGGCACTTTCTCATTCAATCCTCTTTTTTTAATTTTACCATTATGTTGCGGGGCAACCCAAAGTTGAATGAACCTCTCCTCTGTCTGGGTGCCGGGGCCTAAAAATATCTGACAGTGGCCTGTTCCAGTGTTGGGTGACGTGAAGCATGATTCTCTGCTATGACATGAAGCCTGAATCTCTGCAATGGGACCTCTCTCCTCTGTCTGGGTGCCGGGGCCTAAAAATATCTGACAATGGCCTGTTCCAGTGGTGGGTGACATGAAGCCTGATTCTCTGCTATGACATGAAGCCTGAATCTCTGCTATGGGACCTCTCTCCTTTGTCTGGGTGCCGGGGCCTAAAAATATCTGACAATGGCCTGTTCCAGTGGTGGGTGACATGAAGCCTGATTCTCTGCTATGACATGAAGCCTGAATCTCTGCTATGGGGCCTCTCTCCTCTGTCTGGGTTCCGGGGCCTAAAAAAATCTGAACAGTGGCCTGTTCCAGTGGTGGGTGACATGAAGCCTGATTCTCTGCTATGACATGAAACCTGAATCTCTGCTATGGGGCCTCTCTCCTCTGTCTGGGTTCCCAGGCCTAAAAATATCTGAACAGTGGCCTGTTCCAGTGGTGGGTGACATGAAGCCTGATTCTCTGCTATGACATGAAGCCTGATTCTCTGCTATGGGACCTCTCTCCTCTGTCTGGGTGCCGGGGCCTAAAAATATCTGACAATGGCCTGTTCCAGTGGTGGGTGACATGAAGCCTGATTCTCTGCTATGACATGAAGCCTGAATCTCTGCTATGGGACCTCTCTCCTTTGTCTGGGTGTCAGGGCCTAAAAATATCTGACAATGGCCTGTTCCAGTGGTGGGTGACATGAAGCCTGATTCTCTGCTATGACATGAAGCCTGAATCTCGGCTATGGGGCCTCTCTCCTCTGTCTGGGTGCCGGGGCCTAAAAATATCTGGCAATGGCCTGTTCCAGTGGCGGGTGACATGAAGCCTGATTCTCTGCTATGGGATCTCTCTCCTCTGTCTGGGTGCCGGGGCCTAAAAATATCTGACAGTGGCCTGTTCCAGTGTTGGGTGACATGAAGCCTGATTCTCTAATATGACATGAAGCCTGAATCTCTGCTATGGGACCTCTCTCCTCTGTCTGGGTGCTGGGGCCTAAAAATATCTGACAATGGCCTGTTCCAGTGTTGGGTGACATGAAGCCTGATTCTCTGCTATGACATGAAGCCTGAATCTCTGCTATGGGACCTCTCTCCTTTGTCTGGGTGTCAGGGCCTAAAAATATCTGACAATGGCCTGTTCCAGTGGTGGGTGACATGAAGCCTGATTCTCTGCTATGACATGAAGCCTGAATCTCTGCTATGGGGCCTCTCTCCTCTGTCTGGGTGCCGGGGCCTAAAAATATCTGACAGTGGCCTGTTCCAGTGTTGGGTGACATGAAGCCTGATTCTCTGCTATGACATGAAGCCTGATTCTCTGCTATGGGACCTCTCTCCTCTGTCTGGGTGCCGGGGCCTAAAAATATCTGACAATGGCCTGTTCCAGTGGTGGGTGACATGAAGCCTGATTCTCTGCTATGACATGAAGCCTGAATCTCTGCTATGGGACCTCTCTCCTTTGTCTGGGTGTCAGGGCCTAAAAATATCTGACAATGGCCTGTTCCAGTGGTGGGTGACATGAAGCCTGATTCTCTGCTATGACATGAAGCCTGAATCTCTGCTATGGGGCCTCTCTCCTCTGTCTGGGTGCCGGGGCCTAAAAATATCTGGCAATGGCCTGTTCCAGTGGCGGGTGACATGAAGCCTGATTCTCTGCTATGGATCTCTCTCCTCTGTCTGGGTGCCGGGGCCTAAAAATATCTGACAGTGGCCTGTTCCAGTGTTGGGTGACATGAAGCCTGATTCTCTGCTATGACATGAAGCCTGAATCTCTGCTATGTGACCTCTCTCCTCTGTCTGGGTGCCGGGGCCTAAAAATATCTGACAGTGGCCTGTTCCAGTGGTGGGTGACATGAAGCCTGATTCTCTGCTATGACATGAAGCCTGAATCTCTGCTATGGGGCCTCTCTTCTCTGTCTGGGTGCCGGGGCCTAAAAATATCTGAACAGTGGCCTGTTCCAGTGGTGGGTAACATGAAGCCTGATTCTCTGCTATGACATGAAGCCTGATTCTCTGCTATGGAACCTCTCTCCAATTGATATTGGTTAATTTTTTTTTTATATATATTTTTTAAATTCATTTCCCTATCCACATTTGTTTGCAGGGGATTTACCTACATTTTGCTGCCTTTTGCAGCCCTCTAGCCCTTTCCTGGGCTATTTTACAGCCTTTTTAGTGCCAAAAAGTTCGGGTCCCCCCGACAATGGGGTCCGGGTTCGGGGCGAAGTTCGGGTCGAGTTCGAATCCCGAACCCGAACATTTTCGGGAAGTTCGGCTGAACTTTTCGAACCCGAACATCCAGGTGTTCGCTCAACTCTATGGGACATTAGTGACGTGCATGCACTTCTGAGGCATGACCACCACTATTTGACCAGTTATGGAGGAGTAATCTGGAGGCCATTTTGTAGGCTGTATTATGATACTGCTGCATGGTGTTGGTTTGTGCAGCACCTGAAGATTAATTTACACAAATGACTGATATTGGCAGAATCTCTGGGCTGAGGGGTTAACTAAATGCACATGATCTAATGTTACATAAAATCTATCTCTGCACAGTGGTGCCCATTTACTAATACCAATATAGTTACAGGGCTGTGTACCCCATATTCAGCAGGAAACTGTGTGGTGACTGAGGAGTATGATGAAGTACAGTAAGGCCACTTTAGTCCTGAGGCCTCCAAGAAGCCAGCTATCTTGTGGTTGAGTGTTTCTGGACGCTGCTCTCTCCTTCTGTCCGGTTCCACCCTAAATGCATTGGCCAAAATCCAGCTTCTTAAAGAGCCAGAGCAAATGTCTGGATGTCCCAGGATTTATTAGGGTCTTCCTCCCTCCATTCTGGGCCTAAACATATAGTCCATTAGGTCCACCAAGACTGACTCAGCTTGATTTCGACATATACAACCCAACTCGTTTTCTGAGCTTCGTTGACTCTTTACAAACATTTTTGTTGATGAGTTCAGTACACTCAAACCCGCTCAACAAAATCACCCCAAACCCACCTTAGAATGCCCAATTTTATAAGCCCACTCATTTTCAGTGTGAATTTGCCGAAAGTGTCTCTGAAGATTAAGGACATTCTCTCTAAATTTGACAATTAAGCTCATCTAGCTATCCGCTGACCATCCTGACCTCTGCCTAATCTCTACTAAAAACTGTGCCTGTAATGTAAAGTAATGTCACCAATGCAGTATGTAAAGCTGTAAATTCCTATTAACAGGCTGGTAACCACCACTTCACACCAGTCATCACTAGATGGTGCTGGTACGTTCTCCTCTTAAAGGGACAGGAAGTGAGTAGTGAGAGGGAGGAGAGAGTCTGTTCAGAGTGAGAAGAGTCTGATGAATGTTCACCATGTAGCTACCACTTTAGCCCCCTTGGCAGTGGCCAGGCTGAGGGAGGTTGGAGGAGGAATCATCAGAAGCTGCCTAGCACCGACCAGTGTAGACTTATATATAGAGCAAATCTAGTGGAGATAGCAACAGTCATAGCACCTAGTGACCGGGTGACTGGGAGATGCCTCAAGCTTCTGTACACACCACTACAACTAAGCACAAAGTTGTGTTTTACCACATCTATGGATCGTGTGGATCTGTTTGTATTAGCAACCAGTACAAAGAATGGAGCAGAAGTCGCATGCCTGCCATTAGGGAGAACCGCCCTGAATGTTGTAGAAGAACAAGAGAGAACGTAAGATTACATTATATCCAGTACCTGGCTGTTAGGAAGGGAACCAGTTACCTAATAAGCACAGATAAAGGACTCATTGATAACAGCAAAAGGAAGTATATTAGTGTCATCAGAACAGGGAAGCCTGGTAGTGCCTTACTTGAGCCTGTCTGTCTCAACTGAACCTGTCTCCTGGAATTATAGCACAAGTAGGAGCAGAAGTGTATCTGAACACCTCCAGAATAACTGAACCTGTAACTGTCACCTCAAGGCAAGTGATTCTGATTAAATGTTCCATTTATTTATTCAAAATGACTCCTCTTAATTCTACCACCTCATTTGCACCCAAGGGTGCTGGCGTCACGAACCTCAGGGACCCTGCCTTCCCTGCATCTAAAACCCATACCACCAAGGGCACCTCAACCAACATCTGGTAGGAGATCCCTCAACACCAGAATGCACCCCAAAGGTATCCGTTGCTATCCTTCTCATTACTGCATGCTGCCCAGGGAGCTGCAGAAACATAAGTACCAACTACTACCCCCATCAGGCCACCACACTCACACATTGCCCCTGCGGCCCCAGTCTCTGCATTTGCACTGTGTTTGCACAGCACTGTGGAAAGGGTTCATGAACACAGAAACTTTTGGGACTTTTTAGCTAATAATGAGAAGCTAGTAATTTTCCACAGCTACCATAAGGTTTGAAGAAGCGCATGTTTTGGAGGAAAAACTGCTGTGTCATTCCATTGAGTATCATTAACCACTTCACATCTGGGCCATTTGCCCCCTTCGTGACCAGGCCTAATTTAGCAAATCTGACATATCTCACTTTATGTGGAAATAACTTTGGAACACTTTTACTTATCCAAGCCATTCAGAGATTGTTTTCTCGTGACACATTGTAATTCATAATAGTCATAAATTTGAGCCAATATATTTTACCTTTATTTATGAAAAAATCCCAAATTTACCAAACATTTTGAAAAATTAGCAATTTTCTAAATTTCTATTTTTCTGCTTTTAAAACAGAAAGTGATACCTCATAAAATATTTATTACTTAACATTCCCATATGTCTACTTTATGTTGGTATCATTTTGAAAATTTAATTTAGTTTTTTTTAGGAAGGCTTAGAATTTTAGAAGCAATTCTTAAAATTTTTAAGAAAATTGCCAAAACCCACTTTTTAAGGACCAGTTCAGGTCTGAAGTCACTTTGTGGGGCTTACATAGTGGATACCCCCATAAATGACCCCATTGTAGAAACTACACCCCTCAAGTTACTTAAAACTGATTTTACAAACTTTGTTAACCCTTTAGGTGTTCCACAAGAATTAAAAGAAAATGGAGATCAAATTTAAAAATTTCACTTTTTTGCCAGATTTTCCATTTTAATCCAAATCCCAAAAATAGAACATGTCCTATTCTTGTCCGTTTTGCGAACAAGAAAAGGCATTTCTACAATGGGCCGCCTGTTCCACAAATTGCAAAAGGCACACGGGCGGCTTCCGTGTTTTGCGGATTCGCAATTTGCAGACCACAAAAAACGGAACGGTCGTGTGCATGGGGCCTTAGTGTGAGGAATCAGAAGTGAAAGAGCTCCTCACCTGATGATGATGATGATGATGGAGGGTAGAAGGTGCAGTTTTGATTCTTAGTTCCTGAAAGAAGAAAAAAACAGAAACAGTGATTAGTTGCCTCCATGTATGTGACATTAGTGACGTGCGTGCACTGCTGAGGCATGACCACCACTATCTGACCAGCTATGGAGAAGTAATCTGGAGGCCATTTTGTAGGCTGTATAATAATACTGCTGCATGGTGTTGGTTTGTGCAGCACCTGAGCGCCTGAAGATTCATTTACACAAATGACTGATATTGGCAGAATCTCTGAGCTGAGGGGTTTACTAAATGCACATGATCTAATGTTACATAAAATCTATCTCTGCACAGCGGTGCCCATTTACTAATACCAATATAGTTACAGGGCTGTGTACCCCATATTCCGCAGGAAGCTGTGTGGTGACTGAGGAGTATGATGAAGTACAGTAAGGCCACTTTAGTCCTGAGGCCTCCAAGAAGCCAGCTATGTTGTTGTTGAGTGTTTCTGGACGCTGCTCTCTCTTTCCATCCGGTGCCACCCTAAATGCATTGGCCAAAATCCAGCTTCTTAAAGAGCCAGAACTAATGTCTGGATGTCCCAGGATTTATTACAGTCTTCCTCCTTCCATTCTGGGCCTGAACAATACAGTTCAGCTTGATTTCGACATATACAACCCGGCTCGTTTTCTGAGCTTCGCTGACTCTTTACAAACATTATTGTTGATAAGTTCAGTACACTCAAACCTGCTCAACAAAATCACCCCAAACCCACCTTAGAATGCCCAATTTTATAAGCCCACTCGTTTTCAGCATGAATTTGCCGAAAGTGTCTTTGAAGATTAAGGACATTCTTTCTAAATTTGACAATTAAGCTCATCTAGCAACAGGCTGGTAACCACCACTTCACATCAGTCGTCACTAGATGGTGCTGGTACGGTCTACTCTTAAAGGGACAGGAAGTGAGTAGTGAGAGTGAGGAGAGAGTCCGTTTAGAGTGAGAAAAGTCTGAAGAAAGTTCACCATGTAGCTACCACTTTAGCCCCCTTGGCAGTGGCCAGGCTGAGGGAGGTTGGAGGAGGAATCATCAGAAGCTGCCTAGCACCGACCAGTGTAGACTTATATATAGAGCAAATCTAGTAGAGATAGCAACAGTCATAGCACCTAGTGACCGGGTGACTGGGAGAAGCCTCAAGCACCTGGACACACCACTACAACTAAGCACAAAGTTGTGTTTTACCACATCTATGGATCGTGTGGATCTGTTTGTATTAGCAACCAGTACAAAGAATGGAGCAGAAGTCGCATGCCTGCCATTAGGGAGAACCACCCTGAATGTTGCAGAAGAAAGATAAAGAAAGTAAGATTACATTATATCCAGTACCTGGCTGTTAGGAAGGGGACCAGTTACCTAATAAGCACAGATAAAGGACTCATTGATACCAGCAAAAGGAAGTATATTAGTGTCATCAGAACATGGAAGCCTGGTAGTGCCTTACTTGAGCCTGTCCGTCTCAACTGAACCTGTCTCCTGTAATTATAGCACAAGTAGGAGCAGAAGTGTATCTGAACACCTCCAGAATAACTGAACCTGTAACTGTCACCTCAAGGCAAGTGATTCTGATTAAATGTTCCATTTATTTATTCAAAATGACTCCTCTTAATTCTACCACCTCATTTGCACCCAAGGGTGCTGGCGTCACGAACCTCAGGGACCCTGCCTTCCCTGCATCTAAAACCCATACCACCAAGGGCACCTCAACCAACATCTGGTAGGAGATCCCTCAACACCAGAATGTACCCCAAAGGTATCCGTTGCTATCCTTCTCATCACTACATGCTGCCCAGGGAGCTGCAGAAACATGAGTACCAATTACTACCCCCATCAGGCCACCACACTCACACATTGCCCCTGTGGCCCCAGTCTCTGCATTTGCACTGTGTTTGAGAAGCTAGTAATTTTCCACAGCTACCATAAGGTTTGAAGAAGCGCATGTTTTGGAGGAAAAACTGCTGTGTCATTCCCATTGGGTATCATTAACCACTTCACATCTGGGCCATTTGCCCCCTTCCTGACCAGGCCTAATTTTGCAAATCTGACATATCTCACTTTATGTGGAAATAACTTTGGAACACTTTTACTTATCCTTGCCTTTCAGAGATTGTTTTCGCGTGACACATTGTACTTTTAAAACAGAAAGTGATACCTCATAAAATATTTATTACTTAACATTCCCCATATGTCTACTTTATGTTGGCATCATTTTGGAAATGTCATAAAAAAAATTTAGGACGTTAGAAGGCTTAGAATTTTAGAAGCAATTCCTAAAATTTTTAAGAAATTTGCCAAAACCCACTTTTTAAGGACCAGTTCAGGTCTGAAGTCACTTTGTGGGGCTTATATAGTGGATACCCCCATAAATGACCCCATTGTAGAAACTACACCCCTCAAGTTACTTAAAACTGATTTTACAAACTTTGTTAACCCTTTAGGCGTTCCACAAGAATTAAAGGAAAATGGAGATCAAATTTAAAAATTTTACTTTTTTGCCAAATTTTCCATTTTCATCAATTTTATCTTTAACACATCGATTGTTAACAGCCAAACAATAAACTCAATATTTATTACCCTGATTCTGTGGTTTACAGAAACACCCCACATGTGGTCATAAATTGCTGTATGGGCACACGGCAGGGAGCAGAAGAAAAGGAGCGCCACATGATTTTTTGAAGGCAGATTTTGCTGAACTGGTTTTTAGATGCCATGTCCCATTTGAAGCCCCCCTGATGCACCCTTACAGTAGAAACTCCCAAAAAGTGACCCCCTTTTGGAAACTAGGGGATAAGGTGCCAGTTTTGTTAGTACTACTTTTGGGTACATTGATTTTTTGATCAATCATTATAACACTTTATGGTGCATGTTAACAAAAAAATTGGTTGTTTTAGCACAGTTTTTATTTATTTATTTTTACAGCGTTCACCTGATGGGTTTGGTCATGTGACATTTTTATAGAGCAGATCATTACGGATATACAATACCTAATATATATACTTTTTCTTCTTTATTTAAGCTTTACACTTTAATAGCATTTTTGAAATTTTTTGTTTTAATGTTTCCATGTTTTGAGAGCTATAGTTTTATTATTTTCTGAGCGATTTTCCTATGTAGGGGCTCATTTTTTGTGGAATTAGGTGACGGTTTTATTGGTACCATTTTGTGGGACATACGCCTTTTTGATCACTTGGTGTTGTACTTTTTGTGATATAAGGTGATAAAAAATTGCTTTTTTTGACACTTTTTATATTTTTTTTGGGTGTTCCTGTGATATTTTTATAGAGCTGGTTGTTATGGACGCGGCGATACCTAATATGTATACTTTTTTTTTTTTTATTTCACTTTAACACAATAATAGCATTTTTGAAACAAAAAAATTATGTTTTAATGTGTCCATGTTCTGAGAGCTATAGTTTAGTTATTTTTTGAGCGATTTTCTTAAGTAGGTGCTAATTTTTTGTGGAATGAGGTGACGGTTTTATTGATACCATTTTGTGGGACATACGCCTTTTTGATCACTTGGTGTTGCACTTTTTGTGATGTAAGGTGACAAAAATGGCTTTTTTGACAGTTTTTAAATTTTGTTATGGTGTTTATCGGACTGGGTGGATCATGTGATATATTTATAGAGCCGACCGTCAATTCCAAATATGTCTATTTTATTTAATTTTTTTCTATTTTTAACATTTTTTTTTATTCCTTAGTTGGGTTTTTATTTTATTTTTTTTACATGTGAAACCTTTTATTTATTTTAACACTTTATTTTTTTACTTTTTATTTTACACTTTTCGTCCCCCATAAGGTCATAAAAGACCTCTGGGGGACATTTAGCTTCACTTTTTTTTTCCACTATTGATTTCTCCTGTAACTGGGGCTGACATAGTAGCCCCAGTTACAGGGGAAATACACCCCCCAGAGAGGCTGTACGGCAGAATACTGTGCTGTACAGCCTCAGTGCAGGGCTGATCGAGGTCTGTGAAAGACCCAACAGCTCCTGCACTCTCTGGCCCCGGCGGTCCGGAACAGGAAGCGCATAGCGCTTCCAGCACTGTATACACAGCGCTCGGTGAGCGCTGCGTATGCAGCGATCTAGAAGGCAGGGACACCTGGGAACTGTCCCTGCCTTCTCTAAGGGTTGCCCTGCTGTCACTGACAGCGGGCAACCCGATCTGCAGCTGCACGATTAGCATGCAGGTGCCATCTCTGAATGGACGTTCTGGAACGTCCATTCAGAGATATAGAACCACCTCCCGGATGTTTTTAGTCAACGTGCGGACGGGAGGTGGTTAAAGCTTGATTGCAAGTCTTTGAGAGACGAGGAATGGTAACATTGTATTTGTGCTGAGTTTCTCCACTCTACCCCTCCCACTAGAAGGTTCTAGTTCAGCTAGAAACTGTATATAAGGAGAGCAGTCACAGACCGTAGTGTGCTGCAGTTATGGAACAGTGCTTAGAAGAGGAGACTCTGCCAGATACTTGACGCTTAGATGGGGAGTTCTGCTGCCGATAGCTCTATGCAAGTATCTCTCTTCTGGCAGTTTCTCTCCTCAGTACCGGGAGACAATGCCATATGCAAGATCTGCAGGATTAAAATAGTATGTGGGCGTTTAAGCACAAACATAGGTACCACGGATCTATTGCCCCGTAATTTGCTGGTGCACAAGCTTATCTTCCACCTAGCCACGTTGCTGGCAGTGCAGTCTCTGCAGTACTTAGGAATTCTACGGCGATCGAACTTTGTGAGCAAGAAGGAGATTCCTGGTTATAGGCGGTGCTGGGCTCCTTCACAGGGGGGCATGGCTGGGCTCCAGAACGGTTAGTACAGCCCCTTGGGCTCCTTACCAGGCTGATTTACATATATATAAAATCATTTTTTACACTCCATAAAGCCACTCAGAGATATGGGACAAGTATATTGGGGACATGCTAGCGGCGATCTAGCCGTGCATGTCCGCATCTCTATTGGGTAAAAAGAGGTGACAGAATCCCTTTAAAAAGTTATAGCTCAAGGAAGATTGGGAAGAAAAATTAAAACACAAAAACGAAAATCCTCTGCTACAGCAATACACAGGCCAAGGCAACTCATTTCGTGTGAGTGTTAAAGTGAAATTTTGTAAAATAAGAGAGAGAGGAGGCCGCGCCACATGTGCGGTGTCAGTAGGTAACGGTAAAGAGAAGAAGTAAGGGTGCGCTTACCATAAGGGGTTGTGAGGTGTCACAACCACCATGTAGACCCTTGCTGGTTATTTTTCTCACCGATCAGCACAACGGTGTATGTCTAGCTGCAGCCGCGGTTATTTTCTTCTGTGCTGCCTCACTGGGGGCAATCTTCAGAATAGGTATCCGAAAATAGAAAAAATGTATGTAGATAAACCGCTTGTCTGGCGCTGCTTGAGGTACTTCAAACTTAAATCAGAATGAGGTTGAAGAAAGCTTTTATTATTTCACTGTCAACGCATTTCGAGGGTAGGAAAACCCTCTTCGTCAGGACAATATACAGAATGTGTAAACACAAATGTTTAGAAAGCAGTGGTTTTGGCGCGCAGGCTGGGGGCAGGACTGGGGGCGTTCTTGTCATGAGTGACATGAATGGGATTGCCACCTTCGCTTGTTATTCTGGTATTCTATTGGTGGAGTGTAACTCCTTTTGGTAACATACACTTCCATAGTTTATTGATATTTAGTGCGCTGGAGTATGACAATGTGTCAAAAAGATGTGGCGATGTGTGGAGGAGATTCAAGTGCCACTCGGTGAACTATCAGAGGTGGCTAGAGGGAGAAGAGGTCCGTGCTGCAGTCTGTGCATTGATCGCAGCACATTGCTTTTTAAACATTTCTGTTTTCATATTTTGTATATTGTCCTGACGAAGAGGGTTTTCCTACCCTCGAAACGCATTGACAGTGAAATAATAAAAGCTTTCTTCATCCTCATTCTGATTCAAGTTTGAAGTACCTCAAGCAGCGCAGGACAAGTGGTTTATCTACATACATTTTTTCTATTTTCGGTTAAAGTGAAATTAAGCATCAGGCCTCAATCATTCATTTCAGCCTACTGTATTTCCACACGGTTGGAATTACATTTTTTTGGGGCCTTGTTCAGTTTAATGAAACCAGCATATAGGTGATCAGTACATCAGTACACAGGCTAGAACAGCAGTTTACCTGCAAGTCAGGGGCGTAACTTCCAGAGCAGCAGTCAATGCGACTGCTATGGAGACCAGGGCAAGAGGAGGCCCAGTCTTAGTTGGGATTAACTACTCTTCTACTGGAGGTGAAAACTTGGTTAGGACTCCACCAGCTTAAGAAACAACTTTTAGCAAATGAGGCAGTGGAAAAAATGGCTCAAGGGTCATTGAAAAGGGATCAGGCAGAAACCCTTCTGTCCTGTGTGGGGGGCCTGGTTTGATCCTTGCTATGGGGCCCTTACTTCTCTATGTACACCACTGACTATAATACTACTCCTATGTACAAGAATATATACATATACATAGGAGATCAGGGGATTATAAACGAACGGTCACTTGTTTCAACATTTTTCAAGACAGACGGGTAAATTTCATTATGGAAAAAAGGAAACACAGACAAATGCAAATAACTGGGGAAAAAATACAGCATTTTGAAACTATTAGACTATTGGAGCAATGTCACTATTATGGGGGCACTGTGAATGTCTCTGTTATGGGGGTTTCTGTGGATGTCACTGTTGTGGGGGCACTGTGGATGTCACTGTTATGGGAGTTTCTGTGGACGTCACTGTTATGGGGGTGTTGTAGATGTCAATGTTGTGGGGGAACTGTGGATGTCACTGTTATGAGGGCACTGAGGATGTCAGTGTTATGGGGGCACTGTAGGTGTCTCTGTTATGGGGCACTGTGGATGTCACTGTTATGGGTGCACTGTGGATGTCACTGTTATGGGGCACTGTGGATGTCACTGTTTTAGGGGCACTATGGATGGCACTGTTATGGGGCACTGTGGATGGCACTGTTATGGGTGCACTGTGGATGTCACTGTTATGGTGATAATGTGGATGTCACTGTTATGGGGGCACCGTGGATGTCACTGTTATGAGGGCACTGAGGATGTCACTGTTATGGGGGCACTGTGGATGTCTCTGTTATGGGGCACTGTGGATGTCACTGTTAAGGTTGCACTTTGGATGTCACTGTTATGGGGGTGTTGTGGATGTCAATGTTATGGGGGCACTGTGGATGTCACTGTTATGAGGGCACTGAGGATGTCACTGTTATGGGGGCACTGTGGATGTCTCTGTTATGGGGCACTGTGGATGTCACTGTTAAGGTTGCACTTTGGATGTCACTGTTATGGGGGTGTTGTGGATGTCAATGTTATGGGGGAACTGTGGATGTCACTGTTATGGGGGCAATGTGGATGTCACTGTTATGGGGGCACTGTGAAGGTTACTGTTATGAGGTACTGTGGATGTCACTGTTATGGGGATACTGTGGATGTCACTGTTATGGGGCACTGAGGATGTCAATGTTATGGGGCACTGAGGATGTCACTGTTATGGGGCACTGTGGATGTCACTGATATGGGGCACTGTGGATGTCACTGTTATGGAGGCGCTGTGGATGTCACTGTTATGGGGGCACTGTGGATGTGACTATTATGGGGGCACTGTGGATGTCACTGTTATGGAGGGAACTGTAGATGCCACTGTTATGGGGCACAGTGAATGTAACTATTATGGGGCACTATGGATGTCACTGTTATGGAGGGAACTGTGGATGTAACTGTTATGGGGGCACTGTGGATTTGACTATTATGAGAGCACTGTGGATGTCACTGTTATGGGGGCACTGTGGATGTCCCTGTTATGGGAGCACTGTGGATGTGACTATTATGCGAGCACTGTGGATGTCACTGTTATGGGGGGCACTGTGGATGTCACTGTTATGGGGGCACTGTGGATGTCACTGTTATGGGGGCACTGTGGATGCCACTGTTATGGTGGCACTGTGGATGTCACTGTTATGGGGGCACTGTGGATGTCACTGTTATGGGGGCACTGTGGTTGTCACTGTTATGGGGTCACTGTGGATGTCACTGTTATGGGGCACTGTGGATGCCCCTGTTTTAGGGGCACTGTGGATATCACTATTATGGGGGCACTGTGGATGTCACTGTTATGGGGCACTGTGGATGTCACTGTCATGAAGGCACTGTGGTTTTCACTGTTATGGGGGCACTGTGGATGTGACTATTATAGGGGCACTGTGGATGTCACTGTTATGTAGGGAACTGTGGATGTCACTGTTCTGGAGGCACTGTGGATGTCACTGTTATGGGGGCACTATGGATGTCACTGTTATGGGGGCACTGTGGATGTCACTGTTATGGCACTGTGGATGTTACTGTTATGGAAGGCACTGTGGATGTCACTGTTATGAGTGCACTGTGGATGTCACTGTTATGGGGGCACTGTGGATGTCACTGTTATGGGGCACTGTGGATGTCACTGTTATGGGGAGAATTGTGGATGTCACTGTTATTTGGGCACTGTGGATGTCACTGTTATGGGGGCACTGTGGATGTCACTGTTATGGGGGCACTGTGGATGTGACTATTATGGGGCATTGTGGATGTCACTGTTCTGGAGGCACTGTGGATGTCACTGTTATGGGGGCACCATGGATGTCACTGTTTGGGGCACTGTTGATTTCACTGTTATTGGGGCACTGTGGATGTCACTGTTCTGGAGGCACTGTGGATGTCACTGTTATGGGTGTGAAGTGGATGTCCCTATTATGGGGGCACTGTGGATGTCACTGTTATGGAGGCGCTGTGGATGTCACTGTTATGGGGGCGCTGTGGATGTGACTATTATGGGGGCACTGTGGATGTCACTGTTATTGAGGGAACTGTAGATGCCACTGTTATGGGGCACAGTGAATGTGACTATTATGGGGCACTATGGATGTCACTGTTATGGAGGGAACTGTGGATGTCACTGTTATGGGGGCACTGTGGATTTGACTATTATGAGAGCACTGTGGATGTCACTGTTATGGGGGGCACTGTGGATGTCACTGTTATGGGGGCACTGTGGATGTCACTGTTATGGGGGCACTGTGGATGTGACTATTATGCGATCACTGTGGATGTCACTGTTATAGGGGCACTGTGGATGTCACTGTTATGGTGGCACTGTGGATGTCACTGTTATGGGGGCATTGTGGGTGTCACTGTTATGGGGTCACTGTGGATGTCACTGTTATGGGGTCACTGTGGATGTCACTGTTATGGGGCACAGTGGATGCCCCTGTTTTAGGTGCACTGTGGATATCACTATTATGGGGGCACTGTGGATGTCACTGTTATGGGGCACTGTGGATGTCACTGTCATGAAGGCACTGTGGATGTCACTGTTATGGGGCACTGTGGATGTGACTATTATAGGGGCACTGTGGATGTCACTGTTATGTAGGGAACTGTGGATGTCACTGTTCTGGAGGCACTGTGGATGTCACTGTTATGGGGCACAGTGAATGTGACTATTATGGGGCACTATGGATGTCACTGTTATGGAGGGAACTGTGGATGTCACTGTTATGGGGGCACTGTGGATTTGACTATTATGAGAGCACTGTGGATGTCACTGTTATGGGGCACTGTGGATGTCACTGTTATGGGGACACTGTGGATGTCACTGTTATGGGGGCACTGTGGATGTCACTGTTATGGCACTGTGGATGTCACTGTTATGGAGGCGCTGTGTATGTCACTGTTATGGAGGCGCTGTGGATGTCACTGTTATGGGGGCGCTGTGGATGTGACTATTATGGGGGCACTGTGGATGTCACTGTTATGGAGGGAACTGTAGATGCCACTGTTATGGGGCACAGTGAATGTGACTATTATGGGGCACTATGGATGTCACTGTTATGGAGGGAACTGTGGATGTCACTGTTATGGGGGCACTGTGGATTTGACTATTATGAGAGCACTGTGGATGTCACTGTTATGGGGGGCACTGTGGATGTCACTGTTATGGGGGCACTGTGGATGTCCCTGTTATGGGAGCACTGTGGATGTGACTATTATGTGAGCACTGTGGATGTCACTGTTATGGGGGCACTGTGGATGTCACTGTTATGGGGGCACTGTGGATGTCACTGTTATGGGGCACTGTGGATGTCACTGTTATGGGGGCACTGTGGATGTCACTGTTTGGGGCACTGTTGATTTCACTGTTATGGGGGCACTGTGGATGTCACTGTTCTGGAGGCACTGTGGATGTCACTGTTATGGGTGTGAAGTGGATGTCCCTATTATGGGGGCACTGTGGATGTCACTGTTATTGCACTGTGGATGTCACTGTTATGGAGGCGCTGTGGATGTCACTGTTATAGAGGCGCTGTGGATGTCACTGTTATGGGGGCGCTGTGGATGTGACTATTATGGGGGCACTGTGGATGTCACTGTTATGGAGGGAACTGTAGATGCCACTGTTATGGGGCACAGTGAATGTGACTATTATGGGGCACTATGGATGTCACTGTTATGGGGGCACTGTGGATTTGACTATTATGAGAGCACTGTGGATGTCACTGTTATGGGGGCACTGTGGATGTCCCTGTTATGGGAGCACTGTGGATGTGACTATTATGCGAGCACTGTGGATGTCACTGTTATGGGGGGCACTGTGGATGTCACTGTTATGGGGGCACTGTGGATGTCACTGTTATGGGGGCACTGTGGATGTCACTGTTATGGGGGCACTGTGGATGTCACTGTTATGGTGGCACTGTGGATGTCACTGTTATGGGGGCATTGTGGGTGTCACTGTTATGTTGTCACTGTGGATGTCACTGTTATTGGGCACAGTGGATGCCCCTGTTTTAGGTGCACTGTGGATATCACTATTATGGGGGCACTGTGGATGTCACTGTTATGGGGCACTGTGGATGTCACTGTCATGAAGGCACTGTGGTTGTCACTGTTATGGGGGCACTGTGGATGTGACTATTATAGGGGCACTGTGGATGTCACTGTTATGTAGGGAACTGTGGATGTCACTGTTCTGGAGGCACTGTGGATGTCACTGTTATGGGGGCACTATGGATGTCACTGTTATGGGGCACTGTGGATGTCACTGGTATGAGTGCACTGTGGATGCCATTGTTATGGGGGCACTGTGGATGTCATTGTTATTTGGGCACTGTGGATGTCACTGTTATGGGGGCACTGTGGATGTCACTGTTATGGGGGCACTGTGGATGTCACTGTTATGGGGGCACTGTGGATGTCACTGTTATGGGGGCGCTGTGGATGTGACTATTATAGGGGCATTGTGGATGTCACTGTTATGGGGGCACTATGGATGTCACTGTTTGGGGCACTGTTGATTTCACTGTTATGGGGGCACTGTGGATGTCACTGTTCTGTAGGCACTGTGGATGTCACTGTTATGGGTGTGAAGTGGATGTCCCTATTATGGGGGCACTGTGGATGTCACTGTTATGGCACTGTGGATGTTACTGTTATGGAAGGCACTGTGGTTGCCACTGTTATGGGGGCACTGTGGATGCCATTGTTATGAGGGCACTGTGGATGTCACTGTTATAGAGGGAACTGTGGATGTCACTGTTATGGGGGGCACTGTGGATGTCATTATTATGGGGGCACTGTGGCTGTCACTGTTATGGGGAGCACTGTGGATGTCACTGTTATGTGGGCACTGTGGATGTCACTGTTATGGGGGCATTGTAGAGGTCACTGTTATGGGGCACTGTGGAAGTCACTGTTATGGGGGCATTGTGGAAGTCACTGTTGTGGGGGCACTGTGGATGTCACTGTTATGGGGGCACTCTGGATGTCACTGTTATGAGGGCACTTTGGATGTCACTGTTATGGGGCACTGTGGATGTCACTGTTATGGGGGTACTGTGGATGTCACTGTTATGGGGGCACTTTGGATGTCACTGTTATGGGGAGCACTGTTGATGTCACTGTAATGGGGGGCGCTGTAGAGGTCACTGTAATGGGGGCGCTGTGGAGGTCCCTGTAATGGGGGAGGTGTGGGGGTCACTGTCATTGGGGCGCTGTGCAGGTCACTGTAATGGGGGCTGTGGAGGTCACTGTAATGGGGGCACTGTGGAGGTCCCTGTAATGGGGGAGGTGTGGGGGTCACTGTCATTGGGGCGCTGTGCAGGTCACTGTAATGGGGGCTGTGGAGGTCACCGTAATGGGGGCACTGTGGAGGTCACCCCATCTCATCTGTATTTACCCCCTGATCAGATAGAGACCGGCTGTACCATAAATTACTGTGTCCTGCACATGCACCGGGTTCCCCAGGCTGATCACGGTCATATCACATGTAGATAACACATGATAGGCCAAGATAAACCCTGCTGTAGACAGGAACGAAAAACATAGGATTACACCTCATGTACACGACCGTATATGTTTGGCGGCCTGGAAGTAGCGAATCCGCTAAATAAAGATACTGTCTGTGTGCGATCTGCATTTTATTGCAGTCGCATTGACTTCTATGGGTTTAAGGTCTGCATTATGAGGTCTAGAATAGGACATGTTCTATTGTAACACCCCAGAGTGGTGTTACCATTCCTACACCCTGCTACTGTCTCTAATGGGCTAACATACATGCCATCCTGTGTATTTATTTCCTTCAACACTGTGCATTTCTATTATTGTCATGAAAATGTTTTGTTCATGTAATGTGCCTGGTTCACCAGCAGGTGGCAGCATATATGGCAGAGCTATCCTCAGACAAAATGGAACTTGCCATTCCATTCTCCCCCCTCTGGGCAGAGGTGGGCCAGTCCTGCTTCCTACCAGAAGGGAGGGGCAGCAGTTCCAGTTAGTTCGGGTTGGAGTTCTAGTCTGGACAGGAGAGGAGTAAGGTGTGGCACGCTCACAGCCTGATGTGCCTATGTCAGCCAGAGCAGCCTAAGCTCTGCTGACCATGGAAGCAGATGTCTGGAAGCCATAGGGACCAGAGGAAATCATTCTTCATCTAGAAGTTGTTATTTAGGAGAGGAATAACAGCCCAAGGCACCCACTCCAAGGATACCAGAACAGGCCTAAAGTGCAGAAACCAGACTTAAGCAGGGTTTAGTACAGCACAGAGAAAGTATTTAGGCAAGCCTGTCAGTACAGAAGAGGAAGACAGAAAGCAGAGTTTTTGAGTTTGCCTGCCAGTTTATGCCAAAGCCTGCTGGAAGCAAGACAAAGCCTGCAAATCTTTTGGATGAACGTTTATTCAAGTAAAGCTGCCATTGAAATTTATATCAAGGTCTGGACTCAAGTTATTCTTCATCCCGTAACTCAACTATTCCCCTTTATTTCCTTCGGAGCCAAAGCCTGGGGTCCCGCGGTATCCAGGTAGGAGCACCATGACACATAGAGGGCGCTCCAGACCACTCGGCATTCCACTAATCCTGGGACGCAATAGGGCCCTGGGGGGGCGGCTCTTTGTAAAAATGTTTTCTGGAACAGACATATGAATGTGGAAAACACATGGACGTCATCAGTGTGTCCGTTCCAGAAAAAATTTAACTTGTCCTATTCTGGTCCTCAAACTGCAGACCTCGAACCCATAGAAGTCAGTGGGACTGCAAAAAAATGCAGATCGCACACGGACAGTATCTTTATTTAAAGGATCCACGACTTGCAGACCGCAAAATGGATACGGTCATGTGCATGAGGATCTATATATACAGTTCAGCAGACAGTATCACACAGAATAGTATTAGATACACGGCTCAGCAGTTGGTGTCGTACATGATAGGATTAGATACACAGCTCAGCAGGCAGTATCGTACATGATAGGATCAGATGCACAGCTCAGCAGACAGTATCACACAGGATAGGATTAGATACACAGCTCTACAGGCTGTATCACACAGGATAGAATTAGATACACGGCTCAGCAGGCTGTATCGTACATGATAGGATTAGATACACTTGTGATTTGATGTGCTTCTATTTATCACACTCTTAGAGCCTGTGGAAGGTCAGTGATGGGATTTAAAAGCTGAGTGAGAAATAGACTAGCAGGACTCATTATGGGTGTGGTAACATGGCCGCATGTAGTGGGCGGAGCTTCTGCAGACTGACTAGTAGGGGGCGGGGCCAGCCTGTGACTCATCACTATGCAGTGCAGCCAGTCTTTATCAATAAAGCTACCTATTCAACAAAACAGGAAACTAAGAAAGTATCAGAACAGATCTGTCCAGATAGTCTGATGCCCAGACAGGGGAAAGAAAGCACAGACATGAAAAGCAGGTATCGGGGGCATATGTATGGTGAGGGGTATTAGCACAAAAAAGAATTTAGATTTAGGGACGGGACAACCTATTTAATCTAGGTAAAAGGTTAAACCTGATGTCAGAGGCAACATCAGCAGAGGAGCGGTCACAAACAGGCTGCACGTCAGAAATCCAGAGAGAAAACAAAGCTTGTGAGGCAGGAAGAACAAAGCACAGCAACTGTGACCTGCAGCTGTCTGTTTAACCCTTTCCCGATCGCCCAGCATAAATAAACGTCGGTGGCCGAGCATTTAAATATGAGGTCCCTGGAGCGTGCAGCAGGCACCATAGCCACCGGGTGTCTTCTGTCTTCTGTTTTAAACTGAAGACACCCGGCACTAATGTCCACTACTGGCGTTAATGCCGGTCGTGGACTTTTAACCCTTCAGATGCCCTATCTGGGTTCAGAGGAGCCGGATTGTATGTGCAGCAGTCCCTGTCCTCCTGCTGCACATTAGTTCCTATGGAGCCCCTGACTGTGGCAGAGCTCTATAGGAAGATAGTAAATAGAGATGAGAGAATTTCATATTTTGTAAGAGATCTGCAGAGCTACGTCGATCGCGGTTCTTACCTTGCCTAGGCAGATGTGGCAGGTAATGGGGAGGGTTCAGTAAAGAAATTACCAGATGTACCAAAGTTAGTATGAAACTAACGGCGATGATAAAATCCTACGTTTAGATAACATTGAAGAGAAAGCTGATAATTACTGAAGTGTGCCGCACACATATGCCATCCAGTCCTGTCACAAATAATCAGTGGAAGATCTGCAGGTATTCTGACCCGGTGTTTGGAATCAGCGGACGGTGGCTCATGACGGAATCTGAGGACCAGCGGGAGGTGTATGACAGCTTCCTTGTATGAGTATTATGTACCTGTGACTGTTGCTTCTGAAAGCTGGAAGCATATTTTGTAATTCGTTCACACTTCGTTTGGTGGTAAAAGCAGAATTGCGTTATGGATTCCGTTACCATGGACCATAACACAATTCTATGACCGAAAGCCTTTAGAGGCATTCCGTTATTCATTCCGTCATAATAGAAGTCTATGGGCTGCAAAACGGATCTGTCCCGTTTGCGTTATGCAGGGAAGTCCTCTCCTGATCCCGAGTCCTCTCCTGCATAATAGAAACGAGACAGATCCGTTATACAGGCCATAGACTTCTATTCTGATGGAATGAATAACGGAATGCCTCTAAAAGCTTTCGGTCATAGAATTGTGTTATGGTCCATATTCGCAAATTCAAATATTAGTTATATTCAACGATTTTTTTTTACTAAAAAAATCGGCAAGGTAATGATCGTGTAATATGCAAATGTTTATTGCGAATTTTTCAACTTTTAGACAAAGAATATTATAGCACTATATTAGCTAAATTGCTCTATATTCATTTTTTCGAATATTCGCTATATTGCTATAACTTTGTTTTTTCGAATATTCGTAATATTCTAAAACAAGAATATATAGCAATATAGAGAATATTCGAAAAAAAACGAATATAGAGCAATTTAGATAATACAGTGCTATATTCTTCTTTGTCTAATAGTTGTAATTTTTTTCTCATCTGAAGTTCAATTTGGAAAAAAAATTACAACTATTAAAAAAGAAGATTATAGCACGATATTAGCTAAATTGCTCTATATTCAGTTTTTTTTCCGAATATTCGCTATATTGCTATAGCTTCCGTTTTTTCAAATATTCGTAATATTCTAAAACAAGAATATATAGCAGTATAGCGAATATTCAAAAAAAAAAATAAGAATATAGAGCAAAATTCGCAAACACTACTCCTAAAGTCAAGTATATTGCAGCCTTCTTATTGGCCCACAAGCTAGAAGCAGTGAGGGATCATGTGTACTGATTAAAAAAAAGAAAATCAAATATATTAAAAAAAAAAAGGGCAAAAAAAAAAAAATCGAATATTCGAAATTACAAATATATATCACTATATTCAAAATATTCGCAAATTTTCGAAGTACCTATATTCGCGATAAGAATTCGAAATTCTAATATTCGTGATCAACACTATATATAAACAATAAAATAAAATACACATCATAGGCATCGCCGTGTGCGAAAAAATCCTATCAAAATATAATATTTTTCCCATACGGCAAACGGCAAAACCTCCCTCAAAAAAACCTTAAATAAATAGCGATCAAAAAGTCATACACAGCCCAAAATGGTATTATTGAAAAGTACAGATTGCAGAGGAAAAAATAAGAATAAAAGTGACAGGTCAGTTTTACTGCAAAGGAAATGGCATTAAAAAATAAAGAACATAAAACTGCGGTGGAATGATGTTTTTTTATAATTCCACCCCATTTGGAATTTTTTTCCCGCTTCCCACCACATTTTATGCAACCATTTATGGTGCCATTAGAAAATGCATCTTGTCCCACAAAAAACAAGCCCTCGTACGGCTACGTGAAAGAAAAAAATTAAAAAGTTATCTCCTTGAGAAGGCTGGGAGTAAAAGTCAAAAAAATAAAATAAAATTTCCTGGTCGTTAAAGGGACAAATACCCCACCTTCAGGAAGGAGATAACGCCAGGGCGCAATGCCGATAGGCCCCACGTCCGTACTCCCTAAGAAGCCACTGTCAGTGGGACTAGTTGCCAGGGTGATGACGGATTGTAGATCTTACGTCCTGGTTACTTACCCCCCAGGTAGGCACAGTTGTAATAGCTGCACTTTTTATGAGTGCTCTGCAGGATGATATTTCTCTTTTCCTCATTATAATCGGTGACCTGAAACACTTCATTAAGTGGAACAATCGCTGAGTCATTCCGTGGAAGAAACGAGAAGTTCGGTAATTTCACCCCGAAGCAGGTGATAATGGATAATGACATGCTTCTATTTTCTTCCAATCCAATGTCAGTAAAGGTAGGAACATAGGATCCCAGTCTTACTGGGACCTGAGGGTCAGATGGCGGTTTAAACAGAAGCTCTGGGACAATCCTATGTGTGTACAGTGGTTTTCCATCACACCCAGGTTGAAGCAAATTGAAAGCTCTGGTAATATAGAAATGAAGTGAATGGAACCTGAAATCCTTGGGATTTTTACTATATGCATTTATATACCTATTCATAAAGTTGCCAACAGAGAAATCATTAAATGAGATGACTATTAATGCGATCCCGTATTCATCCTTAAAACCATCAGGAAGACGTTCCAGGAAATGTTTTTCTTTTTTCCATAAATCAGATGCAATATTCCAGGAAACATTAAGGTAAGGTGTCTTCCTTCTTTCCTCCCTCAGTACATTTTGAGCTATAAACTCCATTTTGTCAGTGCATCCGATGTATTGATCATCAAATAAACCCTCAAACATTTCCAACTGTTGAACCGTGGAGAAGACCTGCAAAATCCAAAAACATAAGTTAAAGAGATAAAGACAGAGCAGAGGGGGAAGAAATCAGCAAGAAATAAAAAATAATTGCTCTGGGTCGTGTTACCAAACCTTGCAGCATGACCACAGCGCTCCTTGATGTTCTCCTGGAGCCGGTGGGCAGTTTAGGTAGGTGCAGGCGGTGCGATGATGCAGACTGGAAGAGGCCTGTGTCCTGCACCAAATCACTGACAACCGCAAAGAGGGTTAAGTATTTGTGTTTAGAATTTGTATTTGGCAGTAGGCTGTTAGGCCACTATGGGGAAGCATTATTATAACTGGGGGAGCACTATGGGGACATTGGTGCTACTGTGAGAACTAAAAGGGGACCTTTTTTACCGGCACACATTATAAGAGGGTGCACTATGAAGGTATTTCTTGTTGTGCAAAGACATCCAGTGCAAAGACATCCAGTGCAAAGACATCCAGTGAAGTCTACTTTGATGTAGATGTTCTCTGTCCTCATCTTCTCCATTTGGACCAGACCACCATGATGATTTTTTTTCAGCCATCTCTCTTCTCTGCAGAGTTTGACAAACAGACATCTTGTGGATTTTTAGATTTTTTTTTGCCTTTTGTATTTCATATAACAGACTGCAATACTTCTGTACTGCCGTGTATTACTGTCTGTCATACTAGGCCTGTAAATACTGTAGACATTGGGGCCTCTATCTGACATCAAACCTACTGGGACCCCGTAATCACATTGCAGGGGGGGCTGATGAGGTGACAGACGGAGCGTTCTCCACATTTAACCACTTAGACGCCATTGTTAATAGCAGTTTCGGCATCTGGGGGTTTACACTGTCAGGATCTGAGTTATTTACAAACAAGGCCATTACGTCCCTTTCCCAGTAATATTATAATTCTTATACCTGTAGAGATTTCAGGACAAACAGCCCGAGGCAGAAGACAGTCAGCCGGGGACGAGACATCGGAGAAAGAGACCCTACAAGAAACACATCGGGTCACTAGAATAAAATGTCAGGAGCCTGAGGGGACAGGAGACAGGAGGGAAGGATAAGAGACAGACAAGAGGGAGAAGAGACAGACAAGAGGGAGAAGAAACAGACAAGAGGGAGAAGAGACAGAAGGAGAAGGATAAGAGACAGAAGGGAAGGGTAAGAGACAGACAAGAGGGAGAAGAGACAGAAGGAGAAGGATAAGAGACAGACAAGAGGGAGAAAACACAGAAGGAGAAGGATAAGAGACAGACAAGAGGGAGAAGAGACAGAAGGGAAGGATGTCACGACGAACAGGATATAAGATACACAGATAACAAAACAAACAAGTTTCTAGGCGACAAGCTGGGGATAAGGTCACCTCCTAGCAAATCCCTAATAGCTCTCCCTATGCTGCTAAGCCCACATTCAGACCCTGAAGGTGGGAATATTATGTGTCCTCGTGCCTGGGCTGAAAATACCCTAGAATCCCTGAGATGGTGAAAGGGGAAAAGGGACAGCCTGCTCCCTCAGAACCTGGAGGGGACAGACGTCACTCAAACAGCCTAGACAGCAAACCAAAGAAATCAGAAACCAACTTATCTTATCTGAGCAGGAACAGACAATCCTTCCTTCCTTGCTTCCACAGCCTGACAGAAGCTATAACCCGCACGGCACAATGGGAGTGAGAGTAATTTAAACCAATGACCCCACCCAGTGCACCTGAAGGGAGGTGGATCTAGCACGACTCCAAAACAAAACAAATGACTAGACACGTGCTGCTAATCTGGCAGACCTCCGCACAGAGTCTGAGCAGGGCATGACAGTACCCCCCCTTCTACGGGTGACCTCCGGAAACCCCGGACCAACCTTATCCGGGTGGGATCTGTGAAAAGCCCTAACCAGTCATCTGTGAAAAGCCCTAACTGACATCCAGCGCCGGGAACCCCCATCCTTTCCTCAGGGCCGTATCCCCTCCAGTGTACCAGGTACTGAAGAGAACCCCGAAGAACTCTAGAGTCAAGAACCCTGGAGATCTCGAACTCTAAATTTCCGTCGACCAGAACAGGAGGAGGGGGCAATGGCGATGGTTCCACCGGTCTCACATATTTTTTCAATAAAGACCTGTGGAACACATCATGGATCCTCCAAGTCTGCGGAAGATCCAGCCGAAACGCTACTGGATTGATCACCGCAGATATTTTGTATGGACCAATAAATCTTGGACCCAGTTTCCAAGATGGCACTCTCAGTTTAATATTTTTAGTGGACAGGGGGCGTGGCTAGCTAGGCATGTAAGCGGTCGCACGCTGAGAGAGCTCCCGCTTTGACCCGGCTATTTATCCTGAAAAACCCTCAAATCTGCAACGGTACACGGCCTGAGCAGTCAGAGATTGTCAGCTGGCACCTGCCTGAGTGTCTAGCAAGCCTTTTATGGTGGCCATGTCGAGAAAACGAGACGGCAGAGGAATAGACAAGGACTCCCAAGATGGTGCCGGAGTAGGCACGCGGAGGCGACGGGACCGCGCTACTGAAATGTAAAAGGAAGCGGCAGCGAAACTATGTCAATTTGCTCGCTCCTCACAGGCTTCCAGCAACAAGCGACGCCCGGAGACTCAGGACCTTGCGTCCCTGCACCAGGGAGACGATTGATAGCCTGAAGGGCCGGAGCCCTCCGCAACTGTGAGTAAGAGCGCCAACAGATTTGCGGCCTTGCAGTTGAATAGTGAAGAGCCAGACCGTGAAGCCTGCGACTCGGACTCTGGGGAACCCACCATCAAGGATGTGCTGCATGCCATCTCCAAATGCGGCAAATCCCTCAATGCCCTGACAGTCCAGGTAGGCGCCATTAAGGAGGACATTTCTATTATAAGGCACGACTTTAAAAAACTAGCAGAGCGCACAACTGCCCTAGAAGATAGAATGGGGAACGTTGAAGATGAGGTACAACCTCTAAAGGGGGATGTAGTAGAACATACCCGAATACTGAGTGTGCTGTCGGCCAAGCAAGATGACTTGGAGAATCGCTTGCGCCGAAACAACGTGCGCATACAGAATTTTTTGAAGCTTGGGTGAAAGAGCAGTTTGGACCGGACTCTCTGACACCGTTGTTTGCTGTTGAACGTGCCCACAGGGTACCTACTAGACCTCTACCTCCGGGGGCCCCTCCGAGAACAGTCCTGGCTAAGGTATTGCATTATAGAGACCGAGACATCCTGCTTCGTAAGGCCAGAGAAATGCCTGATCTTTCCGTGGAGGGTCATAGAATCTCATTGTTCCCGGACTATTCTATGGAGGTTCAGAAAAGAAGAGCCCGATTCCTGGAAGTAAAAAAGCGGCTGAGAGGTCTGGGAGTCCCTTACTCCATGTTATACCCAGCCAAGCTGCGAGTGGTGGCCCTGAACACAACAAGTTGAGGATCCCAAGGAGGCGACGAAGTGGCTGGACAGAAATGAACGGCAGATCCGGTTGGAACAACAGCCTCCTGCTTGAGGGGTCTTAACCCCCTTTTATGCAGCTGTCTGCCTAAATGTTTCTCCTGTGCATCATTTTCTTCCTTTTGGTATCTTTTGCATTGTTTTTCTGTTGGTTGCATTACAGAGAGGGGAGGAATTAAGAGGTCGGGCAAAGGATCATTTGCTTACCGGTGAATGTGTATAAGCATATTTTGTGCTATAAAAGTAGACGGGTCTGTGCTAATTTGTTAACATCCTAGGGATAGTTAAGCTAATCTGTCTCGTATATCTGAAGAGGGTGTTCTATGTTATATGTTCTTTTTGACATATGTTATCTATCCGGGTAAAGTGTGGGGTGTGGAATGGCGACCAGCTATAACTGCAGTGTGTGTGGACGGTTATTCGTTTGCACATCAAGTTTCTCTAAGTTGTTTCTAGCTGTGCTCCTCTCGCTGATACTGTTTATTAGCTGAGTATCACTACTGGCCCTGCTGACAGGTATAGTGTAATCCCACGGGCCTAGTATATGGGCGTGTTGTGGGGCCAGTCGGTAAGCCCAGTATATTGAAGCTTTCCTTAGTTTTTGCCACCGAATGGCAAGGTTTCAGACGGGGGGGGGGGGGGATTTGGGAAATGTTACAAGGCAGAGCGATTTCCGGTATGTGTGGACGCAAGGCTGGATGTGGATGTGTATGAATTGGAATGCTGCGTGCCATCCTCCAGAGCGAGGGGGAAGGATGGTTAGTGAACTAGGTAGTACTCAAATACTGTGCAGAAGATGTTTTTATGGTACTAATGGCTAATTGCATTAAATTCCTTAGCTGGAATGTGCGTGGGATTAAGGATACAGCCAAAAGGAGAGCGATCCTGGAGAGCATTCGACCGTTACATCCTCTCATATGCTGCCTTCAAGAGACTCATTTATTGCCGGAGCAGGTACAATTACTCAGGCCATCGTGGGTGGGGAGGGTGTTTCACTCCACGTATTCTACATATGCTAGGGGGGGTCAGTATTTTAATACATAAGAACATCCAGTTTTGCTGTCTCTCCAGCAGGGTGGATGATGATGGATGTTATGTATGCCTATATGGTACTCTTTACAACCGGTTGTGTGTTATATGTGGAGTGTACATCCCACCACCATACTCTCCACTTGTGGTTAGGAAGATTCTATCCTTCATAGCAGACTTCCCCGGGGTGCCAGCTCTCATACTGGGGGATTTCAATAACGTGATACGCCCTAGCTTGGATAGGATGGGGATGGCGGTGAGGACTTCATCGGGAGATTATACTCCGTTCGAAAGGCTCTTACAAGAGGTGTCTCTCATAGACATATGGAGGGAAAGAAACCCGCAGGTGAAGCAATATTCATGTTGCTCTAGTTCATTTAGCTCGCTGTCCAGAATTGACTTAGCACTAGTGAACAAGGAAATGGGGCGATTAGTACAAGATACTACATACCTTGCTAGACGGCTGACGGATCATTCTCCATTATTGGTGTCTGCTGCCTTTAAACCCCCTAGAGTAGGGAATGGTAAGTCGTGGACGTTTAATCCTTTTTGGTTACCTCTCTTAGCGGATGTGGATAGTATCAAGGGGCAACTGGAAGAGTTTTTTCGGATCAACTTGCCTGCAACTTCACGGCTAATAGTATGGGACACTATGAAAGCTTTTATGAGAAGGTTACTTATAGCACAGGTGAATAGGAAAAAAAGTGAAACTAGAGCTAAGGTACAGGCATTAATGAGAGCAATGGAAGTGGCTGAAGCTAAATATGTTGAACAGCCTATTGATAGGCACAGGGTGTTATGGGAAGGGGCACAAAAGGAGCTAAATGATAGGCTATTGCTTAACGCCAGAAATAAACAGTTCTTCCAGAACCAAGTCTATTATGAAGAGGGAGAAAAGACAGGAAGAATGTTGGCCATGGTGTCTATGGCACAGCGTTCCTCCAGTTATATAGCGGCTCTCAAGGATACATCTGGGGTTCAATGTAGTGCTCCGGAACAGATACTGGGGATTATGATGGGGTTTTACTCGAATTTGTATGCCTCCCGATTAACAGCTTCGGATGCAGAGATAGATTCCTTTCTCACGGGTCTGCAACTGCCGGTACTTACAAATGAACAGCGTGCTACGTTAGACTCCCCTATAACAGTCACTGAGATGGAGACGGCGTTATCGAGTATGTCTAACAATCAGCCCCCAGGAAGTGACGGGTTACTGGTGGAGATTTACA
This sequence comes from Bufo bufo, assembly GCF_905171765.1. Classification (NCBI taxonomy): domain Eukaryota; kingdom Metazoa; phylum Chordata; class Amphibia; order Anura; family Bufonidae; genus Bufo; species Bufo bufo. The sequence continues at coordinate 697,445,941 of NC_053391.1, read as the reverse complement.
AGCGGTTTGCCTCAGTGATGCTGCCTCAGTTATTAGAGGTTTTTAAGGAGGCAAAGACACAGAAAAAACTGTCCCCTAGCATGACTGAGGCGACGATTGTGGTCCTACCGAAACCGGGCAAAGATATTTTGGAGGCTGAGTCTTCTTATAGGCCTATTTCATTACTCCAGGTGGACGTTAAGATTCTTGCTAAAGTATTGGCTAATCGGTTGAATACGATTATTTCTAAGCTTATTCACCAGGATCAGGCCTGCTTCATGCCAAATATGTCAACGGCGGTTAACATTAGGCGCCTTTTCCTAAACATTCAAGGGCAGGTCTGCACTCCGAATGCGGTGGTCGCATCTCTTGATGCGGCCAAAGCATTTGATAGTGTAGAATGGAGATATTTGTGGAAGGTACTGCAGAAATTGGGGTTTGGCGATGCCTTTATAGGTTGGATACAACTCCTTTATAATAGCCCATCGGCTACAATCAGAGTTAATGGCAATTTGTCAGATAGCTTCACACTACACAGGGGGACGAGGCAAGGCTGCCCTCTGTCGCCTCTGCTGTTTGCGATTGCAGTTGAACCCCTAGCGGAGGCTATCCGAACTTCTGAGGGGATTAAAGGCTTCACATATGGCTCCCTGACAGAGAAAGTAGCTTTGTATGCAGATGACCTGTTATTATTCCTGGATAATTGGACGGTGTCTCTCCCGGCAGCAATGGAGGTGATTGATAGGTTTGGGAAAATGTCAGGTTTATGCATCAACTGGACAAAATCCGTGCTGATGCCTCTGAAGGGGGATAATAGTCAGGTCAGCTCGTGTGTTGAAGGCCTACGGGTTGTTCAGTCTTTCAAATACCTGGGCATCCAGATTTCCTGTAATGATTTAGATTTTGAGAGACTGAACATCACCCCCTTGTTGCAAAAATTTAAACAGAAGGTGAATGCCTGGATAAAACTACCATTATCCTTGATAGGTAGGACTAACCTGATCAAAATGATATTGATGCCCCAGCTGCTATATCTGTTACACAATACCCCAGTATGGCTTCCTCTGAGAATCTTCTATGTGGTTAATGCAATATTTAGAGACCTTATCTGGAAGAAGGGCACACCCCACATTAAACTAGCTACTCTGTGTAGACCCAAGACTAATGGAGGTCTGGGGGTTCCGGATCAATGGGTGTATTACCTGGCAGCACAATTGCAGCATATGAGAGGATGGGAGTCGACGGATGGTTTGGGCACTGCCAGCAGAATTATTCAGGCAATGGTGGGGAGTGATAACTTGAGGGCATCTCTGGAGGATGGCACGTTCCATAAAAAGGGTAGTACACATCGGATATTGCGCTCCATCCATAATACGTGGTGGAAAGCTAGGGAAGTTATGGGCATACAGGGATATTCTGATCTTACTCATATCTGGCCGAATTTTATGTATACGGAAGTGAACAAAGTCAATGGAGTTCAGGTATGGGAAGCAAAAGGGCTTAATTATATGAGACAGCTGTTCGATAATAATGTCCTTAAGGAATATACTCAGTTACAGCAGGAATTCGGGTTGCAGACGTCTCAATTCTATTTATACTTGCAACTTAGACACGCATTGCGAGCTCAAGGGCAGGTGGATGCAGTACGTCCTGCACAGAAAAACTCAGTAATAGACTTGGTAAAGTCTAGTGGGGGTACAGCGGGAGTGATATCGTTGAACTATGCCTGCCTTATGGAAGCACAGTTCAAAAAGCAGGAGTTCACGTTATATGAGAAATGGAGGAAGGACGCTCCGGATTTAACGGAGGAGCAGTGGGACACTATCCTAGAAGACTTTACTCAGGTAGCGAGGCTCATAGGGTGTCTCAACTCCTATTGGTGCACCGTGTATATAAAACACCGGTCCTATTGAAGAAAATAGGGTACAGAACGGATGATTGTTGTCCGAGATGTGATGTGGCGAATGCAGACCTCATACATTTAATGTGGAATTGCCCTAGACTAAGGAGATACTGGATGGGATCGGAGGGGATAGTGAGGACTGTATTTAAAGTTAGACTTGATATGAAGATCGTGACCTGTATATTGGGATGTGTGGAAATGTCAGAGGTGGCGCCTGAGAAGCGACTGGCTATCCTTCGAGTGCTGTACCAGGCGAGAAAGGTGATAGCGTTTCACTGGTTGGATAGACAGCCGCCTTTGGTGAGTGAACTGGAAAATAAAGTACATATGCTGATACGCCTTGAACAATATGTCTACCATAAAAGAAACAGCCTAAAAAAATTTGAGAAAATATGGTCACTCTGGATTCAACATTCAAGTGTAAGGGATTGTGAGAGTGTGTGAATGGGGGTTTGGAAGAGGTTGCTGGAGAGGGAACAAAGAAATAATCTAGGGCTGTTTAACTGAAATAGTTGCTTCAGGAGTTATCTGAAATGTATACACAGAATATCATGTCTTTATGTCTCTATTTACATGATTGATGTACTTCATCGTTCAAAATCTGTATTTGTATTGACATGTAATCCTGCGTCGAGCTTTGTGCTATGGCTTAGCCAACATGCCGGACTTTGTTATTATGGGACTTTGTTCTAATGCTCTTGCCTTGAGGGGATTTGTTGGGGGGGTGGGGGGTAGGTGGGATTTTTTTTTTTTTTAGATGTCACAACATCTAATGTTTTGGAAAATATCTAATAAAAATTACCTGATTTAAAAAAAATATTTTTAGTGGACAACCACACCAGATCACCCACACACAGGTCCGGACCAGTCACACGTCTCTTGTCAGCCATTCGCTTATACCTCTCACCCATCTTCTCCAAATTCACTTGGATCCTCCGCCAGATAGAAGACAAGGCAGAAGAAAATCTCTCCTCCTCTGGCATCCCAGAGGAACTAGTCCCAGAAAAGGTACCAAACTGAGGATGAAAACCGTATGCGCCAAAAAATGGCGACTTACCCGTGGACTCCTGCCTACGGTTATTCAAAGCAAACTCTGCTAGGGACAAGAATGAGGACCAGTCCTCCTGATTCTCAGCCACAAAGCACCTCAAGTAGGTCTCCAGGTTTTGATTAGTACGCTCTGTCTGTCCATTCGACTGTGGATGAAAAGCCGAAGAGAACGAAAGTTGAATGCCAAGCCGAGAGCAGAACGCCCTGCAAAACCTGGAGACAAACTGCGTGCCCCTATCAGAAACCACATCCGAAGCAATACCATGCAATTTCACGATATTATCAACAAAAATCTGCGCAAGAGTCTTGGCATTAGGCAGACTAGTTAATGAAATAAAGCTCCCTTCATAGTGCCAGCTCCCCCCATAGTGTCAGCCCCCCCATAGTGCCAGCTCCCTCCCATAGTGCCAGCTCCCCCCCATAGTGCCAGCCCCCCCATAGTGCCAGCCCCCCCCCAATAGTGACAGCCCCCCCCATAGTGCCAGCCCCCCCATAGTGTCAGCCCCCCCATAGTGCCAGCTCCCCCTATAGTGCCAGCTCCCCCTATAGTGCAAGCCCCCCCATAGTGCTAGCTCCCCCATAGTGCTAGCTCCCCCATAGTGCCAGCCCCCCCTATGGTGCCAGCTCCCCCTATAGTGCCAGCCCCCCCCCTATAGTGCCAGCTCCCCCATAGTGCCAGCCCCCCATAGTGCCAGCCCCCCATAGTGTCAGCCCCCCCTATAGTGCCAGTCCCCCCTATAGTGCCAGCTCCACCTATAGTGCCAGCTCCCCCTATAGTGCAAGCCCCCCCCATAGTGCCCCCCCATAGTGCTAGCCAGGGCTGTCTTTACCAAGGGGCAAAAGGGGCAGCTGCCCCGGGCCCAGTTGCTCCTGGGGGGCCCAAGGCAGCTGCCTCTTGAGCCCTGCTAGCCACTGCCTGGTGTGTCAGGCTGTCAGCTCTACCAGGATTCCAGGCATCATGATCGTACTGTGTTAAAGTTGTGATTTAGGACCTTAATGACATCATCACCATGTGACCAGTAACCTAGCAATTACTGGTCACATGGCTATGAGGTCATCACAGGTCCTGTGGAGTGTTGCAGAAGTTAACTGTGGAGCTTTTTTGTGTGAAGATTACATCAAAAAAAGGTGACAGGGGTTGTTATGTTAATATACTGTAAACTACTGTATAGTGGGGTGCTGTATACTGTGGGGGGCTGTATACTGTGTGGGACTGTATACTGTGTGGGACTGTATACTGTGTGGGGGCCTGTATACTGTGTGGTGGGCTGTATACTGTGTGGGACTGTATACTGTGTGGTGGGCTGTATACTGTGTGGGACTGTATACTGTGTGGAACTGTATACTGTGTGGGGGCTGTATACTGTGTGGTGGGCTGTATACTGTGTGGTGGGCTGTATACTGTGTGGGGGGCCTGTATACTGTGTGGGGGCCTGTATACTGTGTGGGAGGCCTGTATACTGTGTGGGGGGCCTGTATACTGTGGGGGGGCCTGTATACTGTGTGGGGGCCTGTATACTGTGTGGGGGCCTGTATACTATGGGGGGGCTGTATACTGTGTGGGGGCTGTATACTGTGTGGGACTGTATACTGTGTGGGACTGTATACTGTGTGGGACTGTATACTGTGTGGTGGGCTGTATACTGTGTGGTGGGCTGTATACTGTGTGGTGGGCTGTATACTGTGTGGGGGGCCTGTATACTGTGTGGGGGCCTGTATACTGTGTGGGGGCCTGTATACTATGGGAGGGGGCTGTATACTGTGGGGGGGGGCTGTATACTGTGGGGGCCTGTATACTGTGGGGGGGCCTGTATAGTGTGGGGGGGCTATACTGCTGTACTGTATACTGTGGGGGTCTGTATAATGTATACTGAGGGTGCGATATAGTGTGGAGTGCTATACTGCTGTACTGTATAGCGTGGGGGGCTGTATCGTGTATTGTTTGGGGTGCTGTATACTGTGAGGTGTTGTATACTGTGGGGTGCTGTATACTGTGGGCTGCTATACTGCTCTACTATATACTGTGGGGTACTGTATAGTGTGGGGTGCTAAACTGCATACTGTGTGGTGCTGTATACTATAGGGTGCTATACTGCATACTGTGTGATGCTGTATACTATAGGGTGCTATACTGCATACTGTGGGTTGCTGTATACTATAGGGTGCTATACTGCATACTGTGGGGTGCTGGGGTGCACTGTAACACTAGGGTGAGCCGAGCCCTGGTCTCTTTTCCTGCAGAGCGGTGCCCACTTCCAGCCTGAGCCCAGCTGCCCAGAGCACTGATCCTGAGCCGCTGGAGTCTTCAGAACTGGAAGTATTTACAGTCATTCACTGTACTCTACCAGATGTGTGGATTTTTTGTGTGTGTGTTGTGGTGGAGGGCGTGATTGCCTGCTAAGGTGTGGGAAAGCGGGATCCAGGGGGCCCAAGTAAATTTTTGCCCAGGGTCCAATCAATATTAAAGACGGCCCTGGTGCTAGCTCCCCCATAGTGCCAGCCCCCCCTATAGTGCCAGCTCCCCCATAGTGCCAGCTCCCCTATAGTGCCAGCCCCCCCTATAGTGCCAGCTCCCCCTATAGTGCCTCCCCATAGTGCTAGCTCCCCCATAGCGCCAGATCCCCCCCATAGCGCCAGATCCCCCCCATAGTGCCAGATCCCCCCCATAGTGCCAGATCCCCCATATAGTGCCAGATCCCCCCCATAGTGCCAGATCCGCCCCCATAGTGCCAGATCCGCCCCCATAGTGCCAGCCCCCCGATAGTGCCAGATCCCCCCCCATAGTGCCAGATCCCGCCCCCCATAGTGCCGGCCCCGCGCAAAGAAAAAAAACACTAATACTTACCTCCATCAGCAGCGATGCAGGCCTCTTCCGGCCTGTGTCCCTGCTGTGTGCTGCCCGGCTCAGGCGTCGCGATGATAATGAAGTCATCGCGCTGCCTGAGCCGGCCTCTGATAGGCTGCAGGCATTAGTGCCTGCGGCCTATCAGAAGAACAGGGGAGGGACACGCCTCTCCCTCCCCTGCCCCACAGCACACAGCACGGCCGCAATTACATCCAGGGCCGCGCCGCCTGTGGTGATCGGCGGTGCGGCCCTGAAGAATAAAAAGTAAAAATAATTTTTTTTAAAGACGGGCGGCCCAGCGGCCGTTTATTTAGGGTGCGGCCTGGGGGGCAATTGCCTCCCTGCCCCCCGGCCCAGCTTGCCCCTGTCTTTTGCCAAACTCTCGGCAATATACTTCCACATGACCTCTCTTTCAGGTTGAGAAAGATTGTAAAGCCGAGACTTTGGCAACTTAGCCCCTGGGATGAGATTAACTGGACAATCATAGTCTCGATGAGGGGGCAATTCCTGAGCCCCACCCTCCGAAAAGACATCCGCAAAATCTGAGAGATACTGAGGTAGAGCCGTAGTGGACACATCAGAGATAGATGTGCCAAGACAATTATCCGAACAAAATTCACTCCAGCCAATGATTTGTCTTGCTTGCCAATCTATAATTGGGTTATGTTTTGTCAACCACGGTAACCCTAAGACTATAGGAGCGGGAAAATCCTTCATGACAAAACAAGACAATCTCCACATGTGAATCACCCACCCTTAACTGAATACCATGAGCAATATGAGTGAGACTCCTTTGAGAAAGAGGGGAAGAATCAATTGCAAAAACCGGAATCTCTCTTTCTAAAGTGAAAGTACTTAGGCCCAGATTTTGAAGAAAAAGCAAGTCAATAAGGTTTACCCCAGCACCACAGTCAATGAATACTTCAACCAAAAATTTTCTTGAGTCTAGCGCCACCATAGCTGGAAGGAGAAAATGAGTATTACAGGGAGCTTGCATACCTGCTTGCTCCACCACACCATTCACGCTACCAAGAGTCAGGATGTTTTTTTTTTCTCTTTCTTATCAACATGCGGTTTAACAAAAGGACAAGCAAAAATAAAATTACCACTTTTCCCACAGTAGTAACATAGTTTATGCAATTTCCTAAAGTCTCTACAACCAGAACAGAAAGATACCTGACCCAGCTGCATGGGTTCCTCCCCTACCCCAGAGTTACCTGTCACATCACCCTGGGAAGCAGTAGAGACGAAACCACTCACAGATGGGATCCCTTGCACGGAGGGAGCCTTACACCTCTCCCTAATACGTCTATCTAACCGTACTGCCAAAGACATAGCATTCTCTAATGTATCCGGGTACTCATGAAAAGCAAGGGCATCTTTCAATCTCTCAGATAACCCCAGACAAAACTGACTACGTAACGCGGGGTCATTCCACTCTGACTCGGTAGCCCATCTCCTAAACTAGACGTAGAAAACCTCTGCAGTATGTTCACCCTGTAATACATTAGGCAATTTAGATTCCGCCATCGAGACCCGATCTGGGTCATCGTAAATTAATCCCAGGACTTTGAAAAATTCTTCCACCGACCAGAGGGCCAGAGAACCGGACGGCAGAGAAAAGGCCCAGGATTGCGCGTCCCCTTTAAGCAGAGAAATGATTATACCAACCCTCTGACTTTCATCACCTGACGAAGATGGACGCAGCCGAAAATACAACTTGCATGACTCTTTAAAGCGGATAAAGTCATCCGCACCCCCTGCAAATCTCTCAGGAAGAGCGACTTTAGGCTCCCCACAAATTTGACCTACACCTGATGCCAGAGCATTCTGACACCGTGTGACCGAACTACGCAGATCCGCAACCTCTAGAGATAATCACTGCATGCGGTCAACTAGAGCATCAATTGACGCCATTACAAAACCGCTGAGCAATGGCAGTCACAGTTTTTGGCGGGTTATAATGTCACGACGGACAGGATATAAGATACACAGATAACCAAACAAACAAGTTTCTAGGCGAGAAGCTGGGGATAAGGTCACCTCCTAGCAAATCCCTCTGCTGCTAAGCCCACATTCAGACCCTGAAGGTGGAAATAATGTGTCCTCGTGCCTGGGCTGAAAATACCCTAGAATCCCTGAGATGGTGAAAGGGGAAAAGGGGCATCCTGCTCCCTCAGAACCTGGAGGGGACATCCTAGACAGCAAACCAAAGAAATCAGAAACCAACTTATATTATCTGAGCAGAAACAGACAATCCTTCCTTCCTTGCTTCCACAGCCTGACAGAAGCTATAACCTGCACGGCACACTGGGAGTGAGAGTAATTTAAACCAACGACCCCACCCAGTGCACCTGAAGGGAGGCGGATCTAGCACGATTCCAAAACAAAACAAATGACTAGACACGTGCTGCTAGACTGGCAGACCTCCGCACAGAGTCTGAGCAGGGCATGACAAAGGATAAGAGACAGACAAGAGGGAGAAGAGACAGAAGGGAAGGATAAGAGACAGACAAGAGGGAGAAGAGACAGAAGGGAAGGATAGGAGACAGACAAGAGGGAGAAGAGACAGAAGGGAAGGATAAGAGACAGACAAGAGGTAGAAGAGACAGAAGGAAAGAATAATAGACGGACAAGAGGGAGAAGAGACAGAAGGAAAAAATAAGAGACAGACAAGAGGGAGAAAAGATAGAAGGAAAGGATAAGAGACAGACAAGAGGGAGAAGAGACAGAAGAGAAGCATAAGAGACAGACAAGAGGGAGAAGAGACAGAAGGGAAGGATAAGAGACAGACAAGAGGAAGAAGAGACAGAAGGAAAGGATAAGAGACAGACAAGAGGGAGAAGAGACAGAAGGAAAGGATAAGAGACAGACAAGAGGGAGAAGAGACAGAAGGAAAGAATAAGAGACAGACAAGAGGGAGAAGAGACAGAAGGAAAGAATAAGAGACAGACAAGAGGGAGAAGAGACAGAAGGGAAGGATTAGAGACAGACAAGAGGGAGAAGAGAGAAGGGAAGGATAAGAGACAGACAAAAGAGAGAAGAAACAGAAGGGAAGGATAAGAGACAGACAAAAGGGAGAAGAGACAGAAGAGAAGGATAAGAGACAGACAAGAGGGAGAAGAGACAGAAGGGAAGGATAAGAGACAGACAAGAGGGAGAAGAGACCGAAGGAAAGGATAAGAGACAGGCAAGAGGCAGGAAGTCGCAGCGGGTGGCTGCGCGCTCTATGTCTAAAGACAGTGCTGTTTATTAATGGTAGCTTTCTGGGCTTGCCTTGCAATCCTTTTTGGCTCACTCAGGGATCCGTAGCTCCTTCTCCTTAGCTGTTTCTTGTCCAGCACTCCCAACCTCCTTATATTCCCCTCTCCCACTTCTCTGGTTGCCAGATATAGAGCTTCCTGCCTGGACTTCTATACTGACCCTCTGGAGCTGTGTTGCTGTGTTCCCTGGTTGTTGTTCCAGAACGTTACCCTCCGGATCCCTGTTGGGCCTTGGTGGTCTGCTGTTGTCGCCCACCGGGAATTATATGTTTGTCTGTATTGTCTGTCCTCTCCTTGGTGTTTTCCTCTTAGTGTCAGTGGTGCGGACTAGTTCACTACATAGGGCTCATCTAAGGCTGGGTTCACACTTGAGCGTTTTACAGCGCGTTCAAACGCGCTGTAAAACGCTCAACACATGAAAACCAATGCTTCCCTATGGCCCTGGTTCTCACTTGAGCGTTTTACAGCGCGTTTGAACGCGCTGAAAAACGCCCTACGCTCAAACAAGTTCTTGAGCTTCTTTGGGGCGTTTTGACGCGCGTTTGTGGCCATAGGACACTGCAGTCAATCACACAAACGCGCGTCAAACGCGCTTTTACTATTGCAAAAAACGCCTTAGGCTGGGTTCAGACCTGAGCGCATTTGATATGCGCGTTTAACACGCGTTTTTGTCGCGCGTTTATGCGCGGTTTTTGCAATAGTAAATGCGCGTTTGATGCGCGTTTGTGTGATTGACTGCAGTGTCCTATGGCCACAAACGCGCGTCAAAACGCCCCAAAGAAGCTCAAGAACTTGTTTGAGCGTAGGGCGTTTTTCAGCGCGTTCAAACGCGCTGTAAAACGCTCAAGTGAGAACCAGGGCCATAGGGAAGCATTGGTTTTCATGTGTTGAGCGTTTTACAGCGCGTTTGAACGCGCTGTAAAACGCTCAAGTGTGAACCCAGCCTTAGGGAAAGCCAGGGTTTAGGCACATGATCGGCGTACGGGTGAGGAACCCGTCTAGGGACGTCAGGGCAGTCAGGTGCCAGCCGCAAGGTGAGTCAGGGGTCACCACCTTTCCCTCTCCCTTGGACAGGGCCTTCCTATTTCCCTCCCTTTGTGTGACGCCGGTCATTACATTATATCTGGCCCTTATTTTGTGTAGGTAAAAAAAAAAATAAAAAAAAAATAATAAATTTCTTTCTACCTACTTAGAATCCAGTATGGATCCAATTGCTGCTTTGTCAAAGCAACTTCAAGGCCTGTCTTTGGAGGTGGCAGGATTGAAGGCGTCGGTCCTCCAGCAACAGCAGCAATTGCTACAGACCGCAAGCCCAGCGGTTGCTACAGGTAACCAGGTTGTTGCGGAACCCAAGGTTGCTCTTCCTGACAGATTTTCTGGGGGAAGGGACAAATTTGTGACGTTCCGTGAGGCCTGTAAATTATATTTTAAACTGCGCCCTTACTCCTCTGGTAATGAAGAACAGCAGGTGGGGGTTGTTATTTCCCTGCTTCAGGGGGACCCGCAATCCTGGGCGTTCTCTTTACCCACTGATTCCCAGGCTCTCCGGTCAGTGGATGATTTTTTTGGGGCCTTGGGTCTCATATATGATGACCCTGACCGAATCGCACTGGCTGAATCAAAGTTAAGGAGACTCCTACAGGGAGAGCGGCCAGTAGAGGAGTATTGCTCAGAGTTCCGTAGGTGGGCTACGGATACCCAATGGAACGACCCGGCTCTCAGGAGTCAGTTCTGCTCTGGGTTATCTGAAAGGATTAAGGATGCGCTTGCGCTGTAGGAGACTCCCTTTTCCCTTGATGCGGTTATGTCCCTTTCTATCCGTATAGAGAGACGTCTTAGGGACAGATTGAAAAATCCGGAGCAACTGGTAACCCCTCCCAAGCAGCAGTTAGTCTGTACGGACTTAGACGAGCCTATGCAGCTAGGAGGAACTACTCGTCAGGTCCGTCCTCCTGAGGCTCGCCATAGGCGTGGGGTTTGTTTTTTCTGTGGGGAGAGGGGTCATTTTATTAATGTCTGTCCTTCCTTTCTCAAAAACAAAAGACCGTCGGAAAACTACTAACCCCAGGCTGTGTGGAGGATGTCAGCCGGGGGGGTATACGTTTCCTCCATACGAACATCGCAATTTGTGTTGCCAGCGGTTGTTGTTTTTGGCGTTAAGACGGAGACTATTTCTTTTTTCCTAGACAGTGGAGCAGGAGTAAATTGAATAGATGACCATTTTGCCCACACTATGGGTTTGTCTCTCTGTACGCTACAGAGACCTATTCCCATATTCGCTATTGATTCTGCTCCTCTGTCTCAGAGAAACCTCACTCACATTGTCCATAATTTACACCTTCGGGTAGGGGACCACAATAACGAGTTGCTTTCATGTTATGTTCTGGAGGGGCTCCCCACTCCGGTGGTGTTGGGTCTTCCCTGGTTGGTAGCGCACAATCCAGTGGTGGATTGGCAGGCCAGGGAGATATTGGAGTGGAGTGAGCAGTGCAGAAAAAATTGCTTAAATAGCAATTGCTTAGTCGCCTCCATAGCTTCCCTACCTACATTTGTTTCAGACTTTGAAGACGTTTTTTCTGAAAAGGGTTGTCAGAAGTTACCACCTCACCTTCCTTATGATTGCCAGGTTAACCTGATTCCCGGTGCAAAATTACGCAAGACCAGGTTATATAATCTTTCGGGTCCAGAGAGACAAGCCATGAAAGATTATATCTCTGAGTGCTTGGCTAAGGGACACATCAGACCCTCTTCTTCACCTGTGGCTGCAGGGTTTTTCTTTGTTAAAAAGAAAGATGGGGGCCTGCGTCCTTGCGTAGATTTTCGCGAATTAAACTGGATAACCATCCGAGACCCATACCCTCTTCCTCTCATTCCTGACCTGTTTAATCAGATTGCGGGTGCTAGGTGGTTCTCCAAACTTTATCTTAGGGGGCCTACAATCTGATTCGTATCAAGGAAGGGGATGAGTGGAAGACAGCTTTTAAAACCCCTGAGGGGCATTATGAAAATCTAGTCATGCCTTTCGGTCTGACCAATGCTCCTGCTGTCTTCCAACATTTCGTTAATGCCATTTTTAGTCATCTTATCGGCAGGTTTGTGGTGATATACCTAGATGATATTTTAATTCATTCGTCTGATCTGAAAACACATGAGGTGCATGTCAGACAGGTACTGCAGGTCCTACGGACGAATAAATTATATGCTAAAATTAAAAAGTGTGTCTTCGCCGTTCAGGAAATACAGTTCCTAGGTTATTTATTATCTGCTTCAGGTTTCCGTATGGATCCTAGGAAGGTCCAGGCAATTTTAGATTTGGATCTTCCTGAGAACCTCAAAGCACTGCAACGGTTCTTGGGCTTCGCAAATTTCTATAGAAAGTTCATTAAAAATTATTCGGTGATTGTAAAACCCCTTACTGACATGACTAGGAAGGGGACTGATTTTTCTAAATAGTCTGACGCCGCTAAAATTGCTTTTTCCTCTCTAAAAAGAGAGGTTTACCTCGGCACCTGTACTAATCCAACCTGATGTAGATGCGTCAGAGGTGGGAGTGGGGGCTGTGCTGTCTCAGGGTCCGTCTCCTGGCAAATGGCGTCCTTGTGCGTTCTTTTCTAAAAAACTATCTGCAGCAGAGAAGAACTATGATATGGGCAATAGGGAACTATTAGCTATTAAACTAGCGTTTGAAGAATGGCGTCACTTTTTAGAGGGGGCAGTCCACCCCGTCACTGTGATTACGGACCACAAAAACCTTCTGTACCTCGAATCAGCTAAGCGTCTCACCCCTAGACAAGCTAGGTGGTCGCTATTTTTTACCAGGTTTAACTTTGTTATTACCTATCGTCCTGGGGCAAAAAATACCAAGGCAGATGCACTATCTCGTTGTTTCGCTGGAGGGGGTAATGTGAGTGATCCGGTACCCATTCTACAAAGAGGAGTGGTTGTCTCTGCGGCACACTCTGTTCTGGAGGGGAAGGTGTTAGAGGCCCAGGGGGACGCCCCGTTCTCTTGCCCCTCAGAGAAATTGTTTGTACCATTAAACCTGCGTCTCGAATTATTAAAGGAACATCATAATTCGGCACTTGCTGGGCACCCGGGTAGTAAAGCAACCTTGGAGCTATTGTCTCGTCGTTTTTGGTGGCCAAGATTGCGTCAGGATGTAATGGATTTAGTGTTTTCCTGTTCTACTTGTGCGCGCGCGAAAGTCTCTCATACACATTCTGCAGGGTCTTTATTGCCTCTTGTCATTCCCAATAGGCCATGGACACATCTGTCAATGGATTTTATCACTGACTTACCTTTGTCTGCGGGTAAAACAGTTATCTTGGTAGTAGTGGACAGGTTTAGCAAAATGGTACACTTCATTGCGTTACCCGCACTACCTAATGCTAAGACTCTTGCTCAGGTATTCATCAGTGAAATCGTGAAGCTTCACGGGGTCCCTTCCGATGTTGTTTTGGATCGGGGAACCCAGTTTATTTCTAAATTTTGGAAAGCTTTTTGTTCCCGTTTGGGGGTACACTTGTCCTTTTCCTCAGCTTTCCATCCTCAGTCGAATGGACAGACTGAGCGTACCAACCAAAACCTTGAGACATATCTAAGATGTTTTGTGTCTGAAAACCAAGAGGTGTGGTCATCATATTTACCGTTAGCCGAGTTTGCCATAAATAATCGCCGTCAGGAATCTACTGGAAAGTCACCTTTTCTTGGTGCATATGGTTTTCATCCCCAATTCTGTACTTTCAAAAAGGGGGGGTCTTCTGGGGTTCCCGAAGAGGAACGGTATTCGTCATCTCTTTCTTCTGTATGGCAGAAAGTGCAAGCTAATTTGAAAAATTAAGACGGTCGCCAGGTCCGGACCTAGGAGTGAATGACTATGTGTGGTTGTCTACTAGGAATATTAAATTAAAGGTTCCCTCTTGGAAACTGGGTCCTAGGTTCATTGCCCCTTACAAAATAGTAGCCATCATTAACCCGTGGCTTTTCGCCTGGAGCTACCTCAGACTTTTAAAATCCATAACGTCTTCCATAAGTCGTTACTCAAGAAGTACCACCTCTAGAACCGTCACCGCTGCCACCTCCTCCTGTTGTTGTGGATGGTAATCTAGAGTTTCAAATATCCAAAATTGTTGATTCTTGTTGGGTCTGCCGCTCTCTTCAATATCTAGTGCATTGGAGGGGTTACGGTCCCGAGGAAAGAATGTGGGTTCCAGCGTCTGAGGTAAACGCCGACAGGTTAGTTCGTGCTTTTCATGCCTCTCATCCTGAGAGACCTAGTCCTGAGTGTCCGGAGGCCCCTTGTAGAGAGGGGGGTACTGTCACGAGGGTGTCAAGAGCCACGCCTGACTCCGTTATACCCGGGGTCAGGAAGTCACAGCGGGTGGCTGCGCGCTCTATGTTTAAAGACAGTGCTGTTTATTAATAGTAGCTTTCTGGGTTTGCCTTGCAATCCTTTTTGGCTCACTCAGGGATCCGTAGCTTCTCCTCAGCTGTTTCTTGTCCAGCAATCCCAACCTCCTTATATTCCCATCTCTCACTTCTCTGGTTGCCAGATATAGAGCTTCCTGCCTGGACTTCTATACTGACCCACTGGAGCTGTGTAGCTGTGTTCCCTGGTTGTTGTTCCAGAACGTTACCCTCCGGATCCCTGTTGGGCCTTGGTGGTCTGCTGTTGTCGCCCACCGGGAATTATATGTTTGTCTGTATTGTCTGTCCTCTCCTTGGTGTTTTCCTCTTAGTGTCAGTGGTGCGGACTAGTGATCCCACCGTCCCGTTCACTACATAGGGCTCATCTTAGGGAAAGCCAGGGTTTAGGCACATGATCGGCGTACGGATGAGGAACCCGTCTAGGGACGTAAGGGCAGTCAGGTGCCAGCCGCAAGGTGAGTCAGGGGTCACCATCTTTCCCTCTCCCTTGGACAGGGCCTTCCAATTTCCCTCCCTTTTGCGTGATGCCGGTCATTACACTTTTTGGCTGAACACAAGTCCGAATACAAGAGTGAAGTGCAGCATAAAGAAGTAAAGGAAAGTTACTAAGCTAGCCTGTCAGTACAGCAGAGATAAAGAGATAAAGCAGAGTTGAGTTTGCCTGCCAGTTCAAGGCCTGAAAATACATTCAGGGAGAACACTGCTCACCTGAACATGGAGTCCGGGACCGCGGCATTGAGTAGGGGAACATTGGTGGTCAGCAACTACCATTACAGGAATGACTTGGCAGTGGTATCGATGAACCTGCTTGCCGACATGCTATTGAAGGCATTATTGGTAGAATACAGCCAAGAACCAGATCGTAGAGAGACTTTACCACGAGATGCTACAGGGAGGGCCTCGATGGAAGAAAGGGTGTGCCGCCATTTTACTGTATGCCCCTAGGGAGTGACGGCTTGGGGAGACCACTGGGATGGATCATATAGACAGAACCACTACCACTCTCATCCTCACTGCACACATATTTGAGATCATTGCACATCTCACCACAGTTTTTGTCACAATTCATAGCAAAAGGTGACAAAAAGTTAATGTGCACAAATTCTCTGACTGTATCCTCAAGTCTTTGCAAGGTGATGTCCTGGAAGAATAAGAGTGATAGCTCCAGACATGGGAATCAGGATCTAAAAAGATTGAAGAGTCTGCTGGGGGTTTCCCCACTTACCTCTGGACCTTGGGCTGATGTCCAATGTCTTCTTAACCTTCGTCCTCTCAGCTGCTGGTTCTCTTGATGAGCTGGTAATAATGACTGATCGGAACTTTCTGTAGCTGAGACTCTATACTTATTCCCCAGTGTTACAGTTGAGACCATAATAACACAGCATGTCTCCTGGGACACCAAGAATGGCAGAAAACAACATGAAGTTATCAACAGCCTTGAAAAACTGACAAACATCAGTTACCATTGCATAAGCCAATATGACACTGCAGTCCTCCACAAGATGGTGATGGGTCACAATGGAGGGGGGTCACACATAACATCACCTCTGCACTTTCTCCTGTAGATTCTGCTTCTCCTGTCAGTCTTGGACACTTTGGTGTAATGTACACAAAGTCAGGGTACAGTGTCCAGTAATAAGTAGTGATGAACATATCATCATCAATGTGTCACGAGTCACGAGTTGGAGGTCCCAGGAGAGACCTCTGCGTCGTCAAGCAAAAACAAATGGAAATCAGGTACACACACACACACAAGAGTTTATAGCACAAACAGAATCCAAGGAGGGAAACACAGGGAAATTGAGAGCTCTATGTACCGTCCGCACAGTGGGAGGAAAACCCCCACTGCGCCACTGTCTAGTAATACTCCAGAGGGGCGTGACTAAGCAACTTCTGGCATTCACTAGGGCCCCAGATGGTAGGGTTAGGCTTTGCCGCAGGGAGTTGCCAGAGTCCACTCTGGAGCGTGAACTAGACAGTGACAAAAGGAGCAAACGGACAACAGGTACCAGAAGGTACCGACGGTACATAGGCAAACATAACAATCAGGCAACTAAAAATACAAGCAAGAGTTCACGCAAGGGAACAGGAGTGGCAATGAGCAGAGAAGGACTAGCTCCACCAGTGGTATACTGCGTGGCCTTGCCCATAGCACTCTGCAGCAAGGGCTTGCTGAACAGAGACATATGAATATACACAAGGTGACTCAAACATAACTGGCAGAACAGATAACAACACAGGAAGAGGACGGGAATGAACAAGTAGGAAACCCACAGAGCACAGACAGACATGGATCCCATGGGTCAGCAGCATAGGAGAGTGAGTTCAAACAAGGAGCAGGACAAGACAAAACACACCAGGAGAGCTGACACAGCACTGAGGAAACCTCAGCCTTATATACAGGTTCTATGGGTGCAGCAGAGAGGCCACACCCATGGAGCAGACAGAGAGGATTAACTCCAGATAGGAACACAGGGGAGTTAACCCATAACAAGCCACAAGCAACACACAGGAACGGAGCTGCAGCGAGAGCATAGACAGAAGGTCACAGCCAGAGGTAACGACTGTGACAATAAGTTATGGACTGAAGGTGCGATCAAGGCCGGGGAAGACGATCACCAGTCAGAAGCACTCCTAGGTATCAGTGAATCCAGAATGGAGGCTGGCCTCTACAAATGGCAATTGTGTATGGCATACAATCATTGTAGGTTTCAGCACAAAGTGCCACCATTTGTGGCAAATCTGCTGCCCCGAAACCTACGTATCGGGGCTTGAAATGCACAACATCCATTGTATAAGACAGTGCAGCCTATACTCCACCTCACAGGGACGTCTGACTCACCTCATCGATAGATCAAAGTAAAATGTGTATTTACCTAGTTCACCTACTTCTCCATTAATAATTAATCTGTTCAGTCATACATAGACTTACTGTGCCTCAGACTCGTTGTCACCAGGCGGTCTAATATATAGACGCGCTTTTCTAGTTCATTTGCTGCTCCATTCATACTTAATATGTTACAGTACTGGTTCAGTGACTGAACACTATGGCCAGCAGACAGTTACCTGGGCCCTCAAAAGGAACACGCAGTGCCAAAATGTTGCTGTAGCCGGCAGAAGTAGGGAGGGTGGTAGCAGCAGTCGCAGCAACAGGCCAAAGCTGCCAGTGTCATCCAGCGGTCATGTTTTGCCAACAATCCAGCAGTACTGGAATGGTTGACTGGCTCTTCAACATCATCTCAGGTGACAACAGATACACACAGCCAGGAATCATACTTAGTTGGCATGGCCCAGGAACAACCTCTGTACCTTTACCTGTCCTGCAATGTAGCAAAGAAATCCCAGCGGGCGCTGAGTCTTCAATCCATGTATCCTTTATTTCATCTTGGTAACAATGTAACAATGGACACGTTTCGGCCCATTCAGCCTTCGTCAGCTCAAGTTAATACAATGGTTCACCATCTTAAATAGCAGTAGAATCAATCACCTATGGTGTAGTCAGACGCCCACAAAAGTGGGCAGCACCCAAATCAATGCTATCCAGTTATCTAATTTAAACAATAAAACAGTGAGATAATGCTGATGTAGTTCAACTTGCAGCGTCTCATCTCTGATTTGCTGTCTGTAAAGAAAAGCAATTATCATTAAAGATTTGATATAGCGGCAACATAGTTCACATATGCATAATCTCGTGTTCCGTATTCAGTCCTCTGGGTTGTAATGTGCCCAGAGTATGGATCCAATAGGCTTCTCCCCGTAATAGTTGTGTCTTAATTAGGGATGAGCGAACCCGAACTGTATAGTTTGGGTTCATACCGAATTTTGGGGTGTCCGTGACACGGACCCGAACCCGAACATTTTCGTAAAAGTCCGGGTTCGGGTTCGGTGTTCGGCGCTTTCTTGGCGCTTTTTCAAAGGCTGCAAAGCAGCCAATCAACAAGCGTCATACTACTTGCCCCAAGAGGCCATCACAGCCATGCCTACTATTGGCATGGCTGTGATTGGCCAGTGCAGCATGTGACCCAGCCTCTATATAAGCTTGGGTCACGTAGCGCCGCACGTCACTCTGCTATGATCAGTATAGGGAGAGGTTGCAGCTGCGACGTTAGGGCGAGATTAGGCAGTGATTAACTCCTCCAAAAGACTTCATTCTGTGATCGATCTGCAGCTGTGGATCATTGAAGTGCTATTATTGACTTGCTCACTTTTTTGAGGCTGCCCAGAGCGTTTTTAGATCACTTTTTTTCTGGGGTGATCGGCGGCCATTTTGTGACTTGTGGTGCGCCAGCACAAGCTATCACCAAGTGCATTTAACCATCAATAGTGTGGTTATTTTGTGCTATATCCTACATCAGCTGCAGGCTGAGCCTGTGTCACCGAAGTGCATTTAACCATCAACAGTCTGGTTATTTTTTGGCCATATACTACATCAGCTGCAGGCTGAGCCTGTGTCACCGAAGTGCATTTAACCATCGACAGTCTGATTATTTTTTGGCCATATACTACATCTGGTGCAGGCTGAGCCTGTGTTACCCAAGTGCATTTAACTATCAACAGTGTGGTTATTTTTTGGCCATATATTACATCAGGGGCAAGTTGAGCCTGTCACCCAGCACCTAAAAAATAGACCTGACATTTCTATTCAACCAAATCTGTACTGTTTTAGCTGGTCAAGTTATTTGTAGTGACCGTAAAAGCACACTTTTTTTTTCTGGGTTGAAAAAGCATTCCCAAATTTGCCATTCTCAAAATAACTAGTTTCTGGTATTTGAGGCCTACTTGAAATCTATCCCAAAAAGAATATCTTACATTGAAGGTACTGATAGTGTCATTCAGAAAAACCTAAGACACACGCTAGCCTGCTGATAGAAGTCTGATTCTGTGATTAAACCTATACCTGTCACACAGCGCAAAAAAAAACAGGCCTCACATTTCTTTTTAACCAAATCTGTACTGTTTTAGCTGGTCAAGTTATTTGTAGTGACCGTAAAAGCACACTTTTTTTTTCTGGGTTGAAAAACCATTCCCAAATTTGCCATTCTCAAAATTGTGGTGAACGGGAACAATGAGGAAAACATCTAATAAGGGACGCGGACGTGGACATGGTCATGGTGGTGTTAGTGGACCCTCTGGTGCTGGGAGAGGACGTGGCCGTTCTGCCACAGCCACACGTCCTAGTGAACCAACTACCTCAGGTCCCAGTAGCCAGCAGAATTTACAGCAATATTTTGTGGGGCCCAATGCCGTTCTAAGGATGGTAAGGCCTGAGCAGGTGCAGGCATTAGTCAATTGGGTGGCCGACAGTGGATCCAGCACGTTCACATTATCTCCCACCCAGTCTTCTGCAGAAAGCGCACAGATAGCGCATGAAAACCAAGCCCATCAGTCTGTCACATCACCCCCATGCATATCAGGGAAACTGTCTGAGCCTCAAGTTATGCAGCAGTCTCTTATGCTGTTTGAAGACTCTGCTGCCAGGGTTTCCCAAGGGCATCCACCCAGCCCTTCCCCAGGGGTGGAAGAGATAGAATGCACTAACGCACAACCACTTATTTTTCCTGATGATGAGGACATGGGAATACCACCTCAGCACGTCTCTGATGATGACGAAACACAGGTGCCAACTGCTGCGTCTTTCTGCAGTGTGCAGACTGAACAGGAGGTCAGGGATCAAGACTGGGTGGAAGACGATGCAGGGGACGATGAGGTCCTAGACCCCACATGGAATGAAGGTCGTGCCACTGACTTTCACAGTTCGGAGGAAGAGGCAGTGGTGAGACCGAGCCAACAGCGTAGCAAAAGAGGGAGCAGTGGGCAAAATCAGAACACCCGCCGCCAAGAGACTCCGCCTGCTACTGACCGCTGCCATCTGGGACCGAGCACCCCAAAGGCAGCTTCAAGGAGTTCCCTGGCATGGCACTTCTTCAAACAATGTGCTGACGACAAGACCCGAGTGGTTTGCATGCTGTGCCATCAGAGCCTGAAGCGAGGCATTAACGTTCTGAACCTTAGCACAACCTGCATGACCAGGCACCTGCATGCAAAGCATGAACTGCAGTGGAGTAAACACCTTAAAAACAAGTAAGTCACTCAGGCTCCCCCTGCTACCTCTTCTGCTGCTGCCGCCTCGGCCTCTTCTGCTGCTGCCGCCGCCTCGGCCTCTTCTGCTGCTGCCTCGGCCTCTTCTGCTGCTGCTGCCGCCGCCTCGGCCTCTTCCTCTGCCTCTGGAGGAACGTTGGCACCTGCCGCCCAGCAAACATGGGATGTACCACCAACACCACCACCTGCGTCACCAACCATCTCAACCATGTCACACGGCAGCGTTCTGCTCTCCATCTCACAAACATTTGAGAGAAAGCGTAAATTCCCACCTAGCCACCCTCGATCCCTGGCCCAGAATGCCAGCATTTCTAAACTACTGGCCTATGAAATGCTGTCATTTAGGCTGGTGGACACACACAGCTTCAAACAGCTCATGTCACTTGCTGTCCCACAGTATGTTGTTCCCAGCCGCCACTACTTCTCCAAGAGAGCCGTGCCTTCCCTGCACAACCAAGTGTCCGATAAAATCAAGTGTGCACTGCGCAACGCCATCTGTGGCAAGGTCCACCTAACCACAGATACGTGGACCAGTAAGCACGGCCAGGGACGCTATATCTCCCTAACTGCACACTTGGTAAATGTAGTGGCGGCTGGGCCCCAGGCGGAGAGCTGTTTGGCGCACGTCCTTCCGCCGCCAAGGATCGCAGGGCAACATTCTTTGCCTCCTGTCTCCTCCTACTCAGCTTCCTCCTCCTCTTCTTCCACCTGCTCATCCAGTCAGCCACACACCTTCACCACCGACTTCAGCACAGCACGGGGTAAACGTCAGCAGGCCATTCTGAAACTCATATGTTTGGGGGACAGGCCCCACACCGCACAGGAGTTGTGGCGGGGTAAAGAACAACAGACCGACGAGTGATTGCTGCCGGTGAGCCTCAAGCCCGGCCTGGTGATGTGCGATTATGGGCGAAATCTCGTTGCAGCTCTGGGACTAGCCGGTTTGACGCACATCCCTTGCCTGGCGCATGTGCTGAACTTGGTGGTGCAGAAGTTCATTCGCAACTACCCCGACATGTCAGAGCTGCTGCATAAAGTGCGGGCCGTCTGTTCGCGCTTCCGGCGTTCACATCCTGCCGCTGCTCGCCTGTCTGCGCTACAGCGTAACTTCGGCCTTCCCGCTCACCGCCTCATATGCGACGTGCCCACCAGGTGGAACTCCACCTTGCACATGCTGGACAGACTGTGCGAGCAGCAGCAGGCCATAGTGGAGTTTCAGCTGGAGCACGCACGGGTCAGTCGCACTGCGGAACAGCACCACTTCACCACCAATGACTGGGCCTCCATGCGAGACCTGCAACATGGCCAGTGGCGATGACGCCGTTATCAGCGTTACTGTGATGTTTGTGATAGATCACTGTGACCTTTACCCTCTTTCTCCTGATGCATGATGGGGGAGGAGGAGCTGTACCAGGAAGTCAGACAGTGTGTGAGGGGAACCGGAAGCAGACACATGAGGCTGAGAAGGGATTGCATCTGATAAGGACAGAAGCTGTTTGGAATAAGACTCCTCCATGTAAGAATGCCATAATGTTCTGAGTAATAAACCTTGCTCTGGTTAAGTAGTACATCGGCCTGTGTGTGTAACTTGCTGAGCAGATACTGGCAGCATTGCCAGCGGCACCTGAGAGACACAGAGTGTCCAGGGGACATAACAGTGGCGACGAGGATTGTGGATTTTAGCACACATGGCCTTCATAGGGTTTATTCAACCATTTGATCCTGCAGCTGAGTCATGGATCTCCTGGGTGGAGAGGCTGGAACAGTATATGGAAGCAAATAATGTGACTGTTGAAAAGAAAGTTGCAGTTTTTCTTACTGCATTGGGTCAAGTTGCATATGGAACCCTCAGAGACCTTGTTTCTCCAGACAAGCCAGCCTCTAAGTCCCTGCCTGAGTTAATTCAGACGCTACATACACACTACAACCCGAAGCCGTTAGAAATCGCAGAGCGGTTTAAATTCTACAGTAGAAGGCAGCAGGCCGGGGAGGATATAAAGACATATATCATTGCTTTACGTAAACTAGCTGCCACTTGTCAGTTTGGAGACTACCTACAGACGGCTCTCCGTGACATGTTCGTCATGGGACTCTGCGACCCAGCCATACAGAAACGTTTACTCACAGAACCCGACTTGACTCTGACGAAAGCCACTGACCTTGCTACGGTCATGGAGTTGGCAACACGGGACGCCACCCTACTGAAGGCACCACCTACAACTCCTGCAAGCCAGTGTGAGGAAATATTCCACACCGCTATCACTCAACGCTCGAGATGGCCGTCCCCTGCCACTCAGCTTAAACCTCGCCACCCTAATTCTTCTGTCTCTGGGACCCCGACTTGCTACCGTTGTGGTAACACTACTCACAGTACGCCTGCTTGCAAGTTCAAGGATGTCGTTTGTTTTCGCTGTGGAAAGACTGGTCATATTGGGCGCGTTTGCCGCAGCTCTCGCTCCCCGAACACTACCACAAAAGATAGACGTAAACAGACATTCCGTGTGGATATGGACAATCACGGTTTTAGCTCTGATGAGGAGACATGTGTCCAGCATGTTGGACTGTTTCAAGTAGCTGGGAGTACTCCTGCGATTAAAGTGGATGTCACACTCAATGGCTGTCCTGTCTCCATGGATGTTGATACAGGGGCAGCTGTGTCTGTCATTTCATGGACTGATTTAAAGGCATCGGGTCTGTCCCTGCAGCTAAAACCTACAAAGCTCACACTACAAACCTACAGCAAGGAACTACTACAGCCCTTGGGTTATGTAAAACCCCTTGTTACATTAGGCAACCGCAGTCAAAGTCTACGCCTTTATGTTGTAAGGAATGGAGGTCCTCCGCTGTATGGAAGGGACTGGATAAAAGCCCTGGGCATGCCTCATTTTACCATTGCCCAATGTACATTGCTTTCTAAAGTAGACCATTGGGTGGAATCCCTGAAGTCACGTTTTAAAGAGGTTTTTGAGGACTCTTTGGGCACCGTAAAAGGAAAGATGGCCCACCTCCTCTTGAAGCCTGGTGCTACACCTCGTTTTTGTAAGGCAAGATCAGTACCTTTTGCCTTGCGAAAAAAAGTGGAAGCAGAGCTGGACCACCTATTGGCTGAAAAGATCATAACGAAAGTGGATAGAAGTGAATGGGCATCACCAATTGTGCCTGTCAAGAAAAAGAATGGAGACATTAGGATTTGTGGTGATTTCAGGGTAGCTCTGAACAACCAACTTCTTGTGGATCAATACCCATTGCCTCGACTTGAAGATTTATTTGGCTCACTGGCTGGGGGGCAAAAGTTTACAAAAATAGACTTAAAGCAAGCTTACCTGCAACTGCAAGTACACCCAGATTCACGCCATCTGTTGACCATTAACACTCATAAAGGATTATTCCAGTATAACCGCATGGTTTTTGGCATAGCCCCAGCTCCAGCCATCTGGCAGCGGATCATGGATGAGGTACTGGCAGGAATACCTTTCACCCAATGTCTACTGGATGACATGCTCATCACTGGTCCCACTGATGAAGAACACAGAAAGAATGTTGAAGCTGTGCTAGAGAGACTCCAAAAGTATGGTTTGCGTGTCAATCTTTCAAAATGCGAATTTCTCAAGTCTCAACTGGAGTTTTGTGCCCACACGGTGGACCGACATGGGTTACACACTACTGAAGAAAAGGTTAAAGCCCTTACCCATGCCCCTACCCCCCGGAATGTCACCCAGCTCAGGTCCTACCTTGGCCTCCTAAATTACTACCACCGTTTCTTGCCGAACCTAGCACACCAGCTCTACCCATTACATCGCTTACTGGATGCAAGAGCTAAATAGATATGGACAGACAAATGTGAAGAAGCTTTTCGGCTTTCTAAAGAACTCATTCTGTCTTCTCGAGTTCTGGTCCACTATGATTTAAAGAAACCCGTCATCCTGGCTTGTGATGCCTCGCCTTATGGACTGGGTGCCGTGCTTTCCCATGTCATGCCGGATGGCACGGAGCGCCCCATTTCTTTTGCCTCCAGGTCTTTAACCTCAGCAGAACAAAACTACTCCCAGATTGACAAGGAAGCTTTGGCCATTGTATGGGCCACAAAAAAATTTCACGCGTACATCTATGGTCGGGAGTTCACACTTATCACTGACCACAAACCTCTGTTGTCAATACTGAACCCTCAGAAAGGAATTTCTACAACAACCGCATCTCGCTTACAAAGGTACGCTTTATTTTTAGGAGCTTATGCTTATTCTATCAGATACCGCTCCCATGATACCCATGGAAATGCAGATGCATTTTCCAGATTGCCACTAAGAGATGACCACCCACTAAGAGAGGTACGTGTAGTGGAAGTACACAGGCCACAATCTTGCATGTCCACCTCCCTGATTGCCAGACATACAGCCACAGATCCTTTCCTGTCTCAGATATTCTCTTATGTTCAGACTGGATGGCCAGAGAGAGTTTCAGGTGAATTTCGTCCGTACTTTGCCAGAAAATGTGAGCTTGTGACTAATGCTGGTTGCCTACAATGGGGCAATAGAGTGATTGTACCCCAGTACTTGCAATCAACCATGCTAAGGATACTGCATGAAGGCCATCCTGGTGTGGTGCGCATGAAGCAGCGAGCCCGGAGCTATGTTTGGTGGCCACAAATGGATACAGCAATTGAAGATTATGTTGCTCAATGTCCTGGGTGCTGTCAAGCCTAGCGACCCCAAAAGAGAGGAACCCTGCAACCTTGGCCATGGCCAACAGAACCGTGGTCCAGACTCCATCTTGATTTTGCTGGCCCCATCCAGGGTAAAATGTATTTGATCGTGGTAGATGCGCATTCAAAATGGCCGGAGGTTTTTCAAATGCCTTCTATTACCTCAGCTGCTACCATTCTAGTCTTAAGGAAGCTCTTTGCTCAATATGGCTTGCCAACAGCCATAGTCTCCGACAATGGAACTCAATTTACATCGCATGAGTTTCAATCCTTCATTAGTGGCTTGGGCGTCCAACACTACAAAACAGCTCCTTATCATCCAGCTTCAAATGGGCTGGCAGAACGATTTGTGCAGACATTTAAGAAGCACTTACTGTCCACTCTGGACCAGGTTGGACTGTCAGAAGAGAAGCTGCTGGAATTCTTGATCATGTACCGTAACACGAAACACGCTACTACTGGGCTGTCACCGGCTTTTCTTATGTTTGGCAGGCATCTCCGCACCAAACTTGATTTAGTTCGTCCGCAGGAACAGTCACCAACACCTCCTCCGCCGGGCCGTCTGGGATTCCGTGCCGGTGATCTTGTATGGTCTCGGAATTACAGAGCTTTGCCTCCTTGGCTTCCTGGCGTTATTGATGGAACTCTTGGCAGAAGAATGTACCTTGTCCGCCTGGAGGAAGGCATTTGTGTTCGGCGACACCTTTCACAATTGAGGAAACGCATTTGCCGGCCACTAGTGACAAAACCGACCCCTCTTTCTAACCACCCACCAGAGTCTACTCTGAACTCTGCTGGTGACATATGGCATGGTGTCTGGCATGATCCCACAAGTTTACAACCAAACCCTGAACCGGTTGGTGACCATATTCCTGAGGAGCCCGGACATGTGCCTGGAGTTACAGAGACTGATTTGTCTGTGGGACGCCCACTGACATCTCCAGAACCTTTGACTGACTCTATCCCTCCCGGTGCTGTGCCTCTGCGTAAGTCTACCCGTCAAAGGCGTCAAACGCCGCGCTGGCAAAGTGCTGAAATCTTACGGGACACATTGGAGGTCAGGGAACAGAGACAAAGGGCTCATGAAGTGCTGCGGAAATCACAGAACTGAGTTGGAGATACTACTTGCTGAACTGATCTCGCTTGCCTTGTTATGTTATGTGTTCAACATTTGTTCTCTTATTATGTTTTTTTTTTTTTTTTTGGGAAGGAAAGGAGGTGTGATGTTTGTGATAGATCACTGTGACCT
This sequence comes from Bufo bufo, assembly GCF_905171765.1. Lineage (NCBI taxonomy): Eukaryota > Metazoa > Chordata > Amphibia > Anura > Bufonidae > Bufo > Bufo bufo. The sequence goes on along the minus strand of NC_053391.1, from coordinate 697,419,427 downwards.
TTACCCTCTTTCTCCTGATGCATGATGGGGGAGGAGGAGCTGTACCAGGAAGTCAGACAGTGTGTGAGGGGAACCGGAAGCAGACACATGAGGCTGAGAAGGGATTGCATCTGATAAGGACAGAAGCTGTTTGGAATAAGACTCCTCCATGTAAGAATGCCATAATGTTCTGAGTAATAAACCTTGCTCTGGTTAAGTAGTACATCGGCCTGTGTGTGTAACTTGCTGAGCAGATACTGGCAGCATTGCCAGCGGCACCTGAGAGACACAGAGTGTCCAGGGGACATAACAGTTACAATACCACTTCTATGTCTCCTTGAGAAAACACTTAGGGCAATGATGGAAGAGGAGGTGGCCCAGGAGGAGGAGGAGGAAGAGGGGTCATTTTTAGCACTTTCAGGCCAGTCTCTTCGAAGTGACTCAGAGGGAGGTTTTTTGCAACAGCAGAGGCCAGGTACAAATGTGGCCAGACAGGGCCCACTACTGGAGGACGAGGAGGACGAGGATGAGGAGGAGGTGGAGGAGGATGAGGATGAAGCATGTTCACAGCGGGGTGGCACCCAACTTAGCTCAGGCTCATCACTGGTGCGTGGCTGGGCGGAAATGCAGGACGATGACGATACGCCTCCCACAGAGGACAGCTTGTCCTTACCTCTGGGCAGCCTGGCACACATGAGCGACTACATGCTGCAGTGCCTGTGCAACGACAGCAGAGTTGCCCACATTTTAACATGTGCGGACTACTGGGTTGCTACCCTGCTGGATCCACGGTATAAAGACAATGTGCCCACCTTACTTCCTGCACTGGAGCGTGATAGTAAGATGCGCGAGTACAAGCGCACGTTGGTAGACGTGCTACTGAGAGCATTCCCAAATGTCATAGGGGAACAAGTGGAAGCCCAAGGCGAAGGCAGAGGAGGAGCAAGAGGTCGCCAACGCAGCTGTGTCACGGCCAGCTCCTCTGAGGGCAGGGTTAGCATGTCAGATATGTGGAAAAGTTTTGTCACCACGCCACAGCTAACTGCACCACCACCTGATACGGAACGTGTTAGCAGGAGGCAACATTTCACTAACATGGTGGAACAGTACCTGTGCACACCCCTCCACGTACTGACTGATGGTTCGGCCCCATTCAACTTCTGGGTCTCCAAATTGTCCACGCGGCCAGAGCTAGCCTTTTATGCCTTGGAGGTGCTGGCCTGCCCGGCGGCCAGCGTTGTGTCTGAACGTGTATTCAGCACGGCAGGGGGCGTCATTACAGACAAATGCAGCCGCTTGTCTACAGCCAATGTGGACAAGCTGACGTTCATAAAAATGGCAGGACCATAGGACCTGTCCATCCCTTGTGCAGATTAGACATTAACTACCTCCCTTTAACCATATATTATTGTACTCCAGGGCACTTCCTCATTCAATCCTATTTTTATTTTCATTTTACCATTATATTGCGGGGCAACCCAAAGTTGAATGAACCTCTCCTCTGTCTGGGTGTTTCGGGGCCTAAAAATATCTGACAGTGGCCTGTTCCAGTGGTGGGTGAAATGAAGCCTGATTCTCTGCTATGACATGAAGACTGATTCTCTGCTGACATGAAGCCAGATTCTCTGCTATGGGACCTCTCTCCTCTGCCTGGGTGCCTGGGCCTAAATATGTGACAATCAACTGTTCCAGTAGTGGGTGACGTGAAGCATGATTCTCTGCTATGACATGAAGACTGATTCTCTGCTGAGTCGCTGACATGAAGCCTGAATCTTTGTTATGGGACCTCTCTCCTCTGTCTGGGTGCCGGGGCCTAAATTATATGACAATGGACTGTTCCAATGTTGGGTGACGTGAATTATGATTCTCTGCTGACATGAAGTCAGATTCTTTGTTATGGGACCTCTCTCCTCTGTCTGGGTGCCGGGGCCTAAAAATATCTGACAGTGGCCTGTTCCAATGTTGGGTGACGTGAATTATGATTCTCTGCTATGACATGAAGACTGATTCTCTGCTGACATGAAGCCTGAATCTCTGTTATGGGACCTCTCTCCTCTGTCTGGGTGTCGGGGCCTAAAAATATCTGACAGTGGCCTGTTTCAGTGGTGGGTGACATGAAGCCTGATTCTCTGCTATGACATGAACACTGATTCTCTGCTGACATGAAGCCTGAATCTCTGCTATGGGACCTCTCTCCTCTGTCTGGGTGCCGGGGCCTAAATTATATGACAATGGACTGTTCCAATGTTGGGTGACGTGAATTATGATTCTCTGCTATGACATGAAGACTGATTCTCTTCTCTGCTGACATGAAGCCTGATTCTCTGCTATGGGACCTCTCTCCAATTGATATTGGTTAATTTTTATTTATTTTATTTTTATTTTTATTCATTGCCCTATCCACATTTGTTTGCAGGGGATTTACCTACATGTTGCTGCCTTTTGCAGCCCTCTAGCTCTTTCCTGGGCTGTTTTACAGCCTTTTTAGTGCCAAAAGTTCGGGTCCCCATTGACTTCAATGGGGTTCGGGTTCGGGATGAAGTTCGGGTCGGGTTCGGATCCCGAACCCAAACATTTCCGGGAAGTTCGGCCAAACTTCTCGAACCCGAACATCCAGGTGTTCGCTCAACTCTACTCCTGATCTGTTGGAAGTTCAGGTTCTTTCTGTGTATTAGGTTCCTCAGATTGTACATTGCCTTGCTTGTGCATTGTGATAACAAGCAGAGGGTTAAATCACAAGGTATGTGTTTGCATAGAAATGTATCAATCTTCTGGCTCTGGGAGAGGGTTTTCTAGGCAACCAGTGGGAGGGGGAGTCAGAGAGAAGTTTAGCAATGGCTGCTGCAAAGTTAGTTTTGATTGCATACAGAGCTGATTGACTTTCAGGCAGAATGCATGTCACAATACAGACAGTCTAGGAGCTTATTAAATAACAGTTGCATGAATAGTTTCTTCAATAATCTGTGCAGAAAACTGATGAATCTTTTGCTGAGATTTACTTGCTGGCTGGAGTATACAGGCTTGTACATTTATTCTGCTATATTCCAGTGTCCATATACATCTCACTATACATGCATAGCTAGCAAGGATCCCTTGAAAGATATTTTGCAGATCTTGTAAGATCCCTTCACTGATTTTTTGGATGTTCTGCCTCTCCAGTCTAAGCATTACAATGTGATCTCTGAACTTACAGTTCTGCTGAGATGGCGATAACCATAATCTTAGGTGAATTGGCTGACAGTGACTCGATCCAAACTACACCCTGTAGATCGTGAAGAAGTTTATTCCAAACTGTGCAGATCATACACCGATGAACAAATGGATAGGTGAAAAAATCATGCTGTGAGCAGCTAACAGGAGCAAGTAGCTGAGATGAGGGGTGAAGCCAGAATGAAGAAGAGGGGAGGAGACAAGAGAGAGAGCAGAAGCTAGGGGAAGAAAGAAGGGACACACATAATGAAAAGGCAAACCATGCATGTGTAACATGATAGCAGTATATAAGCCTGTAATTTCACACGTGCTGATGCTGCAAGGCCTGAAAATAGTTTTTTTTTGTTAAAAAAATGTGTTTTTCAAACCCTAGAAAATTATGGGTGTATTTCTAGCTTAAATTGCACACTGACTAATACAGATGTTGTAGATTGCCCAAAAAGTCTTTTTGTGGTAACACAATATGAAAGCTGTATATATTAAACTTGAATTTAATGCTTGCAGATCTGGAAAATACTGTTTTTTGGAGAGGAAAAAAGTGTGTTTTTCAAACCACAGAAAATGATGGGTGTATTTCTAGCTTAAATTGCACACTGACTAATACAGATGTTGTAGATTGCTAAAAAAAAGTCTTTTTTTTGGTAACAGAATATGAAAGCTGTATATATTAAACTTGAATTTAACACTTGCAGATCTGAAAAATACAGTTTTTTGAAAAAAATTGTGTGTTTTTAAATCCCCAGAAAATGATGGGTGTATTTCTACCTTAAATTGCACACTGACTAATACAGATGTTGTAGATTTTTAATAAATGTTGATCGTGCTGCCTATGAGTGTAGGATTCCAATCCCAGATTCTTATCCCAAATACGCAGTTGTTTCACCTTGTAGCCAAACAATCGGTTTCCAGAGGCTGATGCACTCACGTACACCTTCACCCTAGAGAGAAGTTCTAACACAATAGTGAAGTTCCACCAGGAAATTCCGCATAACGCAGTTTATTCTACTTACAAAATAGCCCTTGTACATGCAGTCTGCCATTACCACAGGTGTATAACATCCAGCCTCTAGCCATGCAGTCTGCCATTACCACAGGTGTATAACATCCAGCCTCTAGCCATGCAGTCAGCCATTACCACACTTGCATAACATCCAGCCTCCAGCCATGCAGTCTACCATTACCATAGGTGTCTAACATCCAGCATCTAGCCATGCAGTCTGTCATTACGTATAGATAAAGAATTTTTTTAATTTTTTTTGGTGAATGGCCTCAGGGAAGAAACTATTTCTAGGTAGATTGCTGAGTTAGATTATCTCCTATTCTCTCCCTGAAATCACAAGTCCAGCAGCATTCTCTCCCTACACTAAGCACAGCAGAGTGACGGGCAGCGCTACATGACTCCAGCTTATATAGAGCCTGGGTCACATGCTGCTCTGGCCAATCACAGCCATGCCATTAATAGGCATGGCTGTGATGGCCTGTTGGGGCAAGTAGTATGACGCTTGTTGATTGGCTGCTGTGCAGCCTTTTTATAAGCGCCAAGAAAGCGCCGAACACCGAACCCGAACTTTTACGGAAATGTTCCGTTTCGGGCCTGGGGTCCAAAAATGCTAAAGTTCGGTACGAACCTGAACTTTACAGTTCGGGTTCGCTCAACCCTAGGGGTAATCTGTATGTATTTTTTTTTTTCTATTGGTGTGGTATGTTACCACAGTAAGCTGAAAAACCTTTTCTTTATCTATACGTAATGACGGACTGCATGGCTAGATGCTGGATGTTATACACCTATGGTTATGGTAGACTGCATGGCTGGAGGCTGGATGTTATACAAGTGTGGTAATGGCAGACTGCATGTCCGGCGCTGGAAGTTATACACCTGTGGTAATGGCTGACTGCATGGCTAGAGGCTGGATGTTATACACCTGTGGTAATGGCAGACTGCATGTCCGGCGCTGGAAGTTATACACCTGTGGTAATGGCTGACTGCATGGCTAGAGGCTGGATGTTATACACCTGTGGTAATGGCAGACTGCATGTACAAGGGCTGTATGTTATAAACCTGTGGTAATTGCAGACTGCATGGCTAGAGGCTGGATGTTATACAAGTGTGGTAATGGCTGACTGCATGTACAGGAGCTGGATGTTATACACCTGTGGTAATGGCAGACTGCATAGCTATAGGCTGGATGTTATACACCCAAGGCCGCCATCAGGGGGGTAAAGCCGATACCCCAGTAAGGGGCCCGGACCCCAGGGGGGCCCGGCCGGTCCCGAGCCATATATATTTTTTTGTGTCAGTGTGTTAACTTTAACCCCTTAAGGACTCGGCCATATTTCACCTTCTGGACTTGGCCATTTTTTGCAAATCTGACCAGTGTCACTTTAAGTGCTGATATCTTTAAAACGCATTGACTTATCCAGGCCATTCTGAGATTGTTATTTCAGCACATATTGTACTTCATGACACTGGTAAAATGAAGGTAAAAAAATAAAAAATTCATTTTTATTTATAAAAAAAATACCAAATTTACAAATAAATTGTAAAAAATTGCAAATTTCCAAGTTTTAATTTCTCTACTTCTATAATATATAGTAATACCTCCAAAAATAGTTATTACTTTACATTCCCCATATGTCTACTTCATGTTTGGATCATTTTGGGAATGATATTTTATTTTTTGGGGATGTTACAAGGCTTAGAAGTTTAGAAGCAAATCTTAAAATTTTTCAGAAATTTTCAAAAACCCAATTTTTAAGGACCAGTTCAGGTCTGAAGTCACTTTGCGAGGCTTACATAATAGAAACCACCCAAAAATGACCCCATTCTATAAACTACACCCCTCAAGGTATTCAAAACTGATTTTACAAACTTTGTTAACCCTTTAGGTGTTCCACAAGAATTAATGGAAAATAGAGATACAATTTAAAAATTTCCCTTTTTTGGCAGATTTTCCATTTTAATAATTCTAATTCCAGTTACAAAGGAAGGGTTAACAATCAAACCAAACTCAATATTTATGCCCCTGATTCTGTAATTTGCAGAAACACCCCATATGTGGTCGTAAACTACTGTACGGGCACACGGCAGGGCGCAGAAGGAAAGGAATGCCATACGGTTTTTGAAAGGCAGATTTTGCTGGACTGGTTTGTTTGACACCATGTCCCATTTGAAGCCCCCCTGATGCAGCCCTAGAGTAGAAATTCCCTAAAAGTGACCCCATCTAAGAAACTACACCCCTCAAGGTATTCAAAACTGATTTTACAAACGTCGTTAACCCTTTAGGTGTACCACAATAATTAATGTAAAATAGAGATACAATTTCAAACTTTCACTTTTTTGGCAGATTTTCCATTTTAATATTATTTTTTACTTTTACAAAGCAAGGGTTAACAGCCAAACAAAACTCAATATTTATGGCCCTGATTCTGTAGTTTACATATGTGGCATATGTGGTCATAAACTACTGTACAGGCACACGGCAGGGCGCAGAAGGAAAGGAATGCCATACGGATTTTGGAAGGCAGATTTTGCTGGACTGTTTTTTTTGACACCATGTCCCATTTGAAGCCCCCCTGATGCACCCCTAGAGTATAAACTCCATAAAAGTGAACCCATCTAAAAAACTACACCCCTCAAGGTATTCAAAACAGATTATACAAACGTCGTTGACCCTTTAGGTGTTCTACAAGAGTTATTGGTAAATGGAGATGAATATTCAGAATTTCAATTTTTGGGCAAATTTTCCATTTTAATCCATTTTTCCCAGTAACAAAGCAAGGGTTAACAGCCAAACAAAACTCAGTATTTATGGCCCTGATTCTGTAGTTTACAGAAACACCCCATATGTGGTCGTAAACTGCTTTACGGGCACACAGCAGGGCGCAGAAGGAATGGAATGCCATACGGTTTTTGGAAGGCAAATTTTGCTGGACTGTTTTTTTTGACACAATGTCCCATTTGAAGCCCCCCTAATGCACCCCTTGAGTAGAAACTCCAAAAAAGTGGCCCCATTTTAAAAACTACGGGATAGGGTGGCAGTATTGTTGGTACTAGTTTAGGGTACATATGATTTTTGGTTGCTTTATATTACACTTTTTGTGAGGCAAGGTAACAAGAAATAGCTGTTTTGGCACCGTTTTTAATTTTCGTTATTTACAACATTCGTCTGACAGGTTAGATCATGTGATATTTTTATAGATCAGGTTGTCACGGATGCTGCGATACCTAATATGTATACTTTTTTTTATTTATGTAAGTTTTACACAATGATTTCATTTTTGAAGCAAAAAAAATCATGTTTTAGTGTTTCCATAGTCTGAGAGCCATAATTTTTTCAGTTTTTGGGCGATTACCTTGGGTAGGGCATGATTTTTGCGAGATGAGATGACGGTTTTATTGGCACTATTTTGGGGTGCGTGTGACTTTTTGATCGCTTGCTATTACACTTTTTGTGATGTAAGGTGACAAAAAATGGCCTATTAAGCACAGTTTTTATTTAAATTTTTTTACGGTGTTCATCTGAGGGGTTAGATCATGTGATATTTTTATAGAGCCGGTCGATACGAATGCGGCGATACCAAATATGTATACTTTTTTTTATTTATGTAAGTTTTACACAATAACAGCTTTTTTAAAACAAAAAAAATGATGTTTTAGTGTCTCCATATTCTGAGCCAAAGTTTTTTTATTTTTTGGGCGATTGTCTCAGGTAGGGGCTCATTTTCTGCGGGATGAGGTGATGGTTAGATTGGTACTATTTTATTGTGCAAACGCCTTTTTGATCGCTTGCTGTTGTACTTTTTGTGATGTTAGGTGACAAAAAAATGGTTTATTTAGCACAGTTTTTATTTTTTATTTTTTACGGTGTTCATCTGAGGGGTTAGGTCATGTGATATGTTTATAGAGCCGTCGATATGGACGCGGCGATACCTAATATGTATATTTTTTTCCCCTCTATTTTTTACCAGTTTTTTTTTTACTTTATTTGGGGAAAATGACGTTTTTGTTTATTTTTACTTGAAACTTTTAATTTTTTGGGGGGAAAACTTTTTTTTCCACTTTTTTTGTCCCACTTTGGGACTTGAACTTTTGGGGGTCTAATCCTTTACAATGCATTCCAATACTTCTGTATTGGAATGCATTGGCTGTATGAGTAATACTGTGTGCATTACTCATACAGCTTCTGGCCTGTGAGATCCAGAGGGCTGGATCTCACAGGTTCGTAACCAGAAGGCAGCGCAGATGCCATCGGGTCCCCCCCACAGCCCCATGGGGACCCGATGACACCACCGCCACCGCCGCACCAGGTAAAAGCCACAAACCGCAGGTCTGAATTGACCTGCGGTTTGCGGCGATTGCCGACACGGGGGGGTCACGGGACCCCCCCGCGCATTTAGCCGAGGTGCCTGCTCAATGATTTGAGCAGGCACCTTGTTCCGATCACCGCCGGGCGGCGGTGATCGGAACAACACATGACGTACCGGTACGTCATGGATCCTTAACCCCTTACGGACACATGACGTACCGGTACGGCATGTTTCCCGAGTCCTTAAGGACACATGACGTACCGGTACGTCATGGCTCTTAAACGCGATTGCGGCGCCGCGGGGGTTAATCGGAACAGGATGACCGCTGAAATCCTTCAGCGTGCATCCTGTAACAACGCTGGGGGGGGGTCATTTGACCCCCCGTATTGGCGATCGCAGAAAACCGCAGGTCAATTCAGACCTGCGGTTTGCTGCGTTTCCGGTTTATTCGGGTCTCCAGTGACCCGATGAAATGGAAAAAGAGTGCGATCGGTGGCGTGATTACACACCACCAATCGCAGTACGAAGATTTGGAGAGGCGGTGCTGGCCCTGGTGCTGAACACTGCTGTCCAGGGTGCTAATTGGTGCATGGGAGAGAGGCGCGAGATTTAAACTTCCTGCGCTCCTCTCTCCCCTCCTCTTCCTGTTCTGCACGAGCACCCTGCAGCACCGTCCTCACCTCGCTCCTGAGTTTCCCCTAATCGGCATCCATCACCCTCCTGCACCCATCGCTCTCCAGGTAGGTTAGGGTCAGTGAGGGAGAGGCACCGTTAGGCAGGGATAGAAGGGAAAAGTTAGTTAGGAAAATAAAAGCGCTTTTATCCGGGCCTCTGTGTTATCGATTGCTTCAGGGAGTATCACACTTCCATGGAGTACTACATTTTTATAATCCCCAACAGTCCCCTGGAGAACATAAAAAACTATGGCTCTCAGACTTTGGAGACACGGAAACAATTTTTTTTTCCCAAAAATATTAGTTTTAGTGCAGGCATCCTCAAACTGCGGCCCTCCAGATGTTGTAAAACTATAACTCCCAGCATGCCCAGACAACCTACAGCCATCAGCAGGGCATGGAGGGAATTGTAGTTTTACAACATCTGGAGGGCCGCAGTTTTAGGATGCCTGCTTATTGTTTCCAAAGTCTGAGAGCCATACATATTGGGCATCGCCGCATCCGTAAAAATCTTCTCTATAAAAATAACATTTAACCTAACCCCCCCCCCCCCCCGGATGAACAGCGTAAAAAAAAAAAAAAAAATTGTAAATAAATGCAATTTTTTGTCACCTAACATCACAAAAAGTGTAATAGCGAGCGATCAAAATGTCATATGCACCCGAAATTAGTGCCAATAAAACCACCATCTCATCCCGCAAAAAATGAGCCCCTACATTAGATAGTCGCCCAACTAAAAAAAAATATATTTTTCTCCCAGGCTATGGAGATACTAAAATAATTTTTTGGGGTTCCTAAAATGATAATATAGTGTAAAATCTAAATAAATTCTAAAATGTAGACATATTAGGTATCGCCGCGTCCGTAAGAATCTTCCCTATAAAAATAACATTTGACCAAACCCTTCGGATGAACAGCGTTAAAAATATAAAATAAAAACGGTGCCAAAACACCCATTTTGGGCAAAATTTCCATTTGAATCCTTTTTTTCCGGTAATAAAGCAAAACAAAACTAAATATTTATTGCCCTGATTCTGTAGTTTGCAGAAACACCCCATATGTGGTCGTAAATGGCTATATAGCCACAAGGCAGGGCATAGAATGAAGGGAAATCCATATGGTTTCTGGAAGGCAGATTTTGATGGACTGTTTTTTTTGACACCATGTCCCATTAGAAGCCCCCCCTGATTTAGCCTAGACTAGAAACTCCAAAAAAGTGACCCCATATAAGAAACTACAAGGTATTCAAAAGTTACTTTACAAACTTTGTTAACCCTTTCGGTGTTCCACAAAACTAAATAGCGAATGTAGAAACAATTTAAGAATTTAAATTGTTTGTTACCTTGCCTCAAAAAAGTGTAATATAGAGCAATCAAAAATCATATTTACCCCTAAAATAGTCCCAAAACAACAACCACCTTATCCCGTAGTTTCCTAGAAGGGGTCACTTTTATGGAGTTTCTACTCTAGGGGTGCAAGGGGGGGCTTGAAATGGGACATGATATAAACAAAACCAGTCCTGCAAAATCTGCCTTGCAAAAAACATATAGCGTTCCCCTCCTTCTATGTCCTCCTGTTTGGCTAAACAGTAGTTTACGACCACATATGGGGTGTTTCTGCAAACTACAGAATCAGGGCAACCCATATTGAGTTTTGTTTGGCAGTTAACCCTTGTTTTTTTCCTGGAAAAAACTGATTATATTGGAAAAAAAAAATCTAAATTCTTAAATTTTATGTCCATTTGCCATGAAGTCTTGTGGAAGACTTAAAGGGTTAACAAAGTTTGTAAAAACATTTTTGAATACCTTGAGGGGTGTAGTTTCTAGAATGGGGTCATTTTTTAATGGTTTATATTATGTAAGCCTCACAAAGTGACTTCAAACCTGAACTGGTCCATAAAAAGTGGGATTTGGAAAATTTCTGAAAGATTTCAAAATTTGCTTCTAAACTTCTAAGCCTTGTAACATCCCCAAAAAATAAAATATCATTCCCAAAATGATAGAAACATGAAGTAGACATATGGGGAATGTAAAGTCATCACAATTTTTGGGGGTATTACTATGTATTACAGAAGTAGAGAAACTGAAACTTTGAAATTTGCTAATTTTTCAAAAATTTTGGTAAATTTAGTATTTTTTTATGGAAAAAAATTTCTTTTTTGACCCAATTTTAGCAGTGTCATGAAGTAGAATATGTGACGAAAAAACAATTTTAGAACGGCCTGTGTAAGTCAAAGCGTTTTAAAGTTATCAGCACTTAAAGTGACACTGGTCAGATTTGCAAAAAATGGCCAAGTCCTTAAGGTGAAATAGGGCTGTTGTAACGGTCACGTCCACACACACACAGGGGGAAGGGTAGTGACCACTGCGCTCCACCCTCACCCCTGGCCCTGCCTACTTGCCTCACGAGTCCTGATGACAGGGGACAACTGGACGACAGTCCCTAACTTAGGATATGTGCAGGGAAGACAGACAAGACAAAATACGGAACATGAACGGACCGGGTCAGAACCAAGAGAGCTACGCAGTACAACGGATTAAGCAAAGAATGGTCAGGAGAAGCCGGGGTCAAATACCAGGAGAGTAGCGAAGTACAAGAGGAGTCCTAAGAGAGTAGTCAGGTGGGAGCCGAGGTCACAATACCAGGATGTATGCGCAGTACAGGAGGAGCAGGCAGAGGATCGTCAGGGAACAGGATCAGGTAAATATTCAGTAGTCCAACAAATAGCCAGGAACCTAGAAATTAACAGGCAACCTGTGGCCAGCAGGCTGCCTGTATTTATAGTGGGGAGTGAGGGTCATGTGACGTGGCCAGCGTCACATGACCGACAGGCCAACCAGTCGAGCACCGAGTGATCAGCTCGGCACTCGAGGCAGACTAGGAGCAGGGAGCCACCCAGTCAGCAAAGCCGCCCTGGGAATGAGGTCAAGCACAAATCCTCATTCCCAAAGCTAAGCAACAGGTCTGCGGGCGATGGGGGACCGAGTGCACCTTCGGAACCCCGTGACAGTACCCCCCCTTTTACGAGGGGCCACCGGACCCAAGACTTCAGGCGATGGCTTTTCAGGTGTTCTAAATGAAATTTACGAACAAGTCTAAGAGCATGAACCTCCCTAGCAGGTACCCAAGATCTCTCTTCAGGTCCATACCCCTTCCAGTGAATCAGGTACTGCAAGGCATTACGCACCTTCCTGACATCCACTATTTTAGACACCACATACTCGACAGAATCATTAACAAGAACCGGCGGAGGCGAGGCTTTTGATGGTACTACCGGTTCAAAATATTTTTTAAGCAGAGATTTATGGAACACATTATGAATGTGGAATGACTCGGGCAGCTCCAACCTAAAAGATACCGGGTTAATCACCTCCGTGATCTTATATGGTCCAATAAAACGAGGAGCAAATTTACTAGAAGCTACCTTGAGAGATAGATTCTTGGAGGACAACCATACTTTATCCCCAACCTGAAAGTTCACCCCCCTTGAACTTCTCCTATCGGCCTTGAGTTTTTAAGAACTTTGAGCCTTTTCTAGGTTCGATTGAACCCGGGCCCAAACTGTGCACAGTTCGGAGGAGAGTTTATCAGCTTCAGGGTTAGAGGAGGAGACGGACGACCCAGAATGAAAACGGGGATAAAAACCATGGTTGCAAAAGAAAGGGTAGACCCCAGCAGAAGAATTGACACGGTTATTCAGAGCAAATTCAGCCAACGGAAGGAATTTGACCCATAATTGCTGGTCATCAGCAACATACAACCTCAGGAATTGTTCCACAGACTGATTGAGGCGTTTCAGTCTGCCCATTACTCTCAGGATGGTAGGCGGAAGAAAAAGACAACGAAATTTTACATCTTTGACAGAAGGCCCTCCAGAATTTGGACACAAACTGCACACCCATGCCATGTAAACGAACAATCTCTCTCACAAAAATAGACGCCAGGGTTTTAGCATTCGGAAGTTTAGACGGGAATGAAATGAACCATCTTGCTAAACCTATCGACCACTACCCAAACCACAGTCTTACCCTCCGCCAGCGGTAGGTCAGTTATAAAGTCCATCGAGATATGGGACCAGGGTCTACTGGGAATGGGTAGGGGTCGTAGGTTACCAGCAGGACGAGTCCTAGGTGTCTTAGACCTGGCACAAACCTCACAGGCTGACACGTAGGACTTAACATCCCTGGTCAGAGTGGGCCACCAATAAGATCTAGAAACCAGATCCTTAGTGCCCTCAACACCCGGATGTCCGCAAAAGGCAGAATCGTGACACTCCACCAACAGCTGGAGACGAAATTGTACGGGAACAAACAACTTATCTGTTGGGGTGGATGCCGGTGCCAGATGTTGTTCAGCCTTAATGCGAGCCGAGATATCCTGGGTTAGAGCCGCTAAGAAGATGTTTTCTGGTAGGATGGATTCAGGCGGCGTCTCAGTGGGTTGAAAAGCATGGAAGCTCCGAGATAATGCGTCTGCCTTCACATTTTTACTTCCCGGCCTGAACGTAATGGAGAAATCAAAACGGGTAAAAAACAGAGCCCATCGGGCTTGTCGGGGATTCAACCTCTTAGCGGACTCGAGAAACATTAGGTTTTTATGGTCAGTGACAACAGTTACTCGATGCCTTGCCCCCTCCAAAAAATGTCTCCACTCCTCAAATGCCCATTTAATGGCCAACAGCTCCCTATTCCCTATGTCGTAGTTTCTCTCCGTGGGAGAGAATTTCCTAGAGAAGAAGGCACACGGTCTCAGGTTAGTGAGGCTAGCAGGACCTTGTGAAAGGACTGCTCCTGCGCCGTCCTCGGACGCATCCACCTCCACAATAAAGGGTCTCTCCTGATCAGGCTGGATCAGAATGGGAGCGCTACTAAATGCCTTTTTTAATGTTTCAAATGAAGAAATGGCCTTGGTAGACCAATTCTCCAAATCCGCTCCTTTCTTAGTAAGGTCGGTCAATGGCTTAGCAATTACAGAAAAATTCATGATAAATTTACGGTAGTAATTAGCGAAACCCAAAAACCGTTGTAAAGCCTTTAAGGATGAAGGCCTTACCCATTCCTTAATTGCTAAAACCTTACCAGGATCCATCTTAAAGGCGTGAGGAGTCAAAACATGCCCTAGAAACAGTATCTCCTGTACACAAAAGACACATTTCTCTTGCTTAGCGGATAGCTGGTTCTCCCTCAACACCTCTAATACTTGTTTGACATGGGACACATGAGATTCGAAATCAGGAGAGAATATCAAAATGTCGTCAAGATAGACAATAATAAATTTACCTAAGAACTCCCTAAGAATATCGTTCATTAAGTTTTGGAACACAGCTGGGGCATTGCTGAGTCCAAAAGGCATCACCTGATATTCAAAGTGTCCTATCGGAGTATTGAACGCTGTCTTCCATTCGTCTCCCTCCTTGATTCGGATTAGATTGTATGCCCCTTTCAGGTCAATCTTGGAAAACCAGGTTGCCCCCAAAACCTGGTTAAATAAATCCGGAATCAATGGGAGAGAGTATCTATTTTGGACAGTGATTTTATTTAATCTCCGGTAATCAATACAAGGCCTAAGACCACCATCCTTCTTTTTAACAAAGAAAAACCCTGCTCCCATAGGAGAGACTGAAGGTCTAATATGCCCTTTAGCAAGGCTCTCCTTAATATAATCTTCCATAGCCTTGCGTTCGGGCCCTGAAAGATTATAAATTTGACCTTTAGGAAATTCGGCACCCTCAATTAGCTCTATGGCGCAATCATAAGGTCTATGGGGGGTAGAACCTCTGGAGTAAGGGATGAGAACACATCAGAATATTCCTTAATAACAGAGGGTAATGTATCAGACCTTACTGAAACCCCAGCCTGGACCACGGACAAGCATGAGTCACACTTAGGTCCCCATTTCACCAACTCTCCTTTGGACCAATCAATTGTGGGGTTATGTAAACGGAGCCAAGGCAACCCTAGTACCACCTCAACCGGTAGGTTCTCCAGGACTAGAAGAGAACATCTCTCAGAGTGGCACACACCCACGGACAGATAAATTTCAGAGGTACATGACCTCACCGTACCACCAATCAGGGGAGTAGCATCAATAGCCATGACATGGATAGGTGTAGGTAACGCAAACATTGGAATACCCAATTTACAAGCAAACTCAAAGTCAATAAAGCTGGCCGCTGAACCGGAGTCAATAAAGGCCTTACCCGGCCACTTATTAACCCCCAGAGAAATTGTTATGGGTACCAAAAGCTTACCTTTAGAAAAATCAGGGTGTACCTGGTCTTTAGGTTGTCTTGCCTTAGAAGACTTGTCAGAGAGGTCCCTCTTAGGACACTTGTTGATCCAATGGCCAGGATCTCCACAGTAGAAGCACTCTCCGCGTCTGCGACGAAGATTACCCTGGGTCATACCAACCTGCATGGGTTCCTCGGTGGAGACCTCAGTGTTGTCCCTGGAAAAGGCCTCTGGCTGGACCACCATCTGAGAACAGAACTGTCGTTCTTGTCGTCTCTCTCTAACTCGTCTGTCAAGTCGGACAACTATGGTCATCATCTCCTCTAAGGTCTCAGGAATTTGGTAATTGACCAATAGATCTTTTAAATTATCAGATAGACCAGACCTAAACTGACTCTTCAGGGCTGGTTCATTCCATCCTGAGGGGACACACCACCGTCTGAATTGGGTGCAATACTCCTCCGCAGGGAGATGGCCCTGAACCAGTGCCCTAAGAGCTGTCTCGGCTACCAGGGCCCAGTCTGGTTCGTCATAGAGGGTACCCAGGGCCTGAAAAAACCCCTCCACAGAAGTTAGACAACTGGCCCCAGGAGGTAACGAAAATGCCCAGTCCTGGGGATCACCCTGTAGTAGAGAAATGATAATCCCCACGCGTTGGCTCTCGGGACCGGAGGACACGGGGCGCAAACGGAAGTAGAGTTTGCAATTCTCCTTAAAGGAGAGAAACCTCTTCCGGTCTCCAGAAAGGGGTTTTGGGAGCTCGATCTGGGGTTCAAAATATGGACTGGAGGACAGAGGAGTGGAAGAACCTTGCCCTAACTCACAAGAACGGAGTTTCTCTCCTAGCTCCTGCACCCTCTGTGTCAAGTTAGAGACATGGTCAGTCAGGGTAGTAAGAGGATTCATGATACAGTGGTTATTGTGCCTGTTAATCTGTAACGGTCACGTCCACACACACACAGGGGGAAGGGTAGTGACCACTGCGCTCCACCCTCACCCCTGGCCCTGTCTACTTGCTTCACGAGTCCTGATGACAGGGGACAACTGGACGGCAGTCCCTAACTTAGGATATGTGCAGGTAAGACAGACAAGACAAAATACGGAACATGAACGGACCGGGTCAGAACCAAGAGAGCTATGCAGTACAACGGATTAAGCAAAGAATGGTCAGGAGAAGCCGGGGTCAAATACCAGGAGAGTAGCGAAGCACAAGAGGAGTCCTAAGAGAGTAGTCAGGTGGGAGCCGAGGTCACAATACCAGGATGTATGCACAGTACAGGAGGAGCAGGCAGAGGATCGTCAGGGAACAGAATCAGGTAAATATTCAGTAGTGCAACAAATAGCCAGGAACCTAGAAATTACCAGGCAACCTGTGTGGCCAGCAGGCTGCCTGTATTTATAGTGGGGAGTGAGGGTCATGTGACGTGGCCAGCGTCACATGACCGACAGGCCAACCAGTCGAGCACCGAGTGATCAGCTCGGCACTCAAGGCAGACTAGTAGCAGGGAGCCACCCAGTCAGCAAAGCCGCCCTGGGAATGAGGTCAAGCACAAATCCTCATTCCCAAAGCTAAGCAACAGGTCTGCGGGCGATGGGGGACCGAGTGCACCTTCGGAACCCCGTGACAGCTGTGTCCTTAAGGGGTTAAGGACTCGGGAACAATGCCATACCGATACGTCATGGGTCCCTAAGGGGTTAAAATCAGTGCTCATCTCTTTACTATCTTACACTGACTCTGGTAACAAGCAGTGCGGGCGGCGCTCTCTCATTGACGTCACGCGCCTGCTCCTCCCACTAGGCGGCGCAGGCGCGTGACGTCAGTGAGTGAGCGCTGCCGCCGCACTGCCTGTTACTGGAGGGAGCTGAATGTAAGGTAGACTAGAGTCTAGTTGTCTGCAAGTATTGATAGGTGCATGTGCATCATTTATGTGGTTTTTGCCACTGTCCGGTTGTTGTATAATTCAGCCCTACAGTAAGTCCTGGGGTATCTGACAAACACGAGCCACAGTTAGGGCTTGGGAAAGGAGACCGCTATAAGCGAAGTCCAGTTCTGCAGTGTTGTGCACAACAAGTGTCATTACAGATTAGAGGCATGGGCTTGGTAAGCATATTGTCTCTATTCATGGCAAAAGACCCCATCACAGTGCCATCCACAGATCCCCCTCCATAACATTGTCATCCACAGATCCCCCTCCATAACAGTGCCATCCACAGATCCCCCTCCATAACAGTGCCATCCACAGATCCCCCTCCATAACGGTGCCATCCACAGATCCCCCTCCATAACAGTGCCATCCACAGATCCCCCTCCATAACGGTGTCATCCACAGATTCCCCCATAACAGTGACTGGAGCAGACCTGCTGATAAACACTCCTAGGCCACCACCACCACCACCAGTCAAGGTAAAAACTTACAGTTGTCAATAGAGTTGAGCAAACACCTGGCTGTTCGGGTTCGAGAAGTTCGGCCGAACTTCCCGGAAATGTTCGGGTTCGGGATCCGAACTCGACCCGAACTTCGCCCCCGAACCCGAACCCCATTGAAGTCAATGGGGACCCGAACTTTTCGGCACTAAAAAGGCTGTAAAATAGCCCAGGAAAGGGCTAGAGGGCTGCAAAAGGCAGCAAAATGTATGTAAATCCCTGCAAAAAAATGTGGATAGGGAAATGAATTAAAATAAAAATAAAATAAATTAAAATTAACCAATATCAATTGGAGAGAGGTCTCATGGCAGAGAATCAGGCTTCATGTCATAGCAGAGAATCAGGCTTCACGTCACACACAACTGGAACAGGCCATTGTCAGATATTTAGGCCCCGGCACCCAAACAGAGGAGAGAGGTCCCATAGCAGAGAATCAGGCTTCATGGCATAGCAGAGAATCAGGCTTCATGTCATAGCATAGAATCAGGCTTCACGTCATAGCAGAGAATCAGGCTTCATGTCACCCACCACTGGAACAGGCCACTGTCAGATATTTTTAGGCCCCGGCACCCAGACAGAGGAGAGAGGTCCCATAACAGAGAATCAGGCTTCATGGCATAGCAGAGAATCAGGCTTTACGTCACCCACCACTGGAACAGCCATTGTCAGATATTTAGGCCCCGACACCCAGACAGAGGAGAGAGGTCCCATAGCAGAGAATCAGGCTTCATGGCATAGCTGAAAATCAGGCTTCACGTCACCCACCACTGGAACAGGGCACTGTCAGATATTTTTAGGCCCCGGCACCCAGACAGAGGAGGGAGGTCCCATAGCAGAGAATCAGGCTTCATGTCATAGCAGAGAATCAGGCTTCAAGTCATAGCAGAGAATCAGGCTTCATGTCAGAGCAGAGAATTTCATGATTTTCCTATTCCATGACGTAAAGTCATGATTTTATGAAGGACACGGAGGCGAGTATTGCTATCTCTTTCTTTTACTGAAAATCACAGCAGCAAAGAGAAAAAACATTAAATACAGAAAAAACCATGGCAACAAGACCACCCCCTAGCCCCAGTGTATATATATTGTGTCTTCCACTGGGTTTCTCCTCTTTCTTTGTGCACTGTCAGCATCCGACTTAAATCTTCCTGGTGCTACAGCAAACTGGAACAACCGGAACTTCCACGGTAACTTTTCCTAACCGGAACAATAAATTTGATAACGAGGAAAATGGACCTCGGCATCGAGAAGACGGAATATGCTCCCCAAGGCTTGACGTCTTCAACCTAAGGAGAAATGTTGGATAAAACGTATTGAGAACTTAGACAGGGGTCACCAAAATGCATATACAAAACTGTCACTGTTAAACAGAAAACACAATGTAACAGAGGCAATATACAGCATATCAACAAAATTACTGACAAAGCAGGGAGGGCAGCAAAAGGGTGGGCAATACTCGCCTCCGTGTCCTTCATAAAATCATGACTTTACGTCATGGAATAGGAAAATCATGAAATTTTATATCAGGACACGGAGGCTCCTATTGCAAGTTTAAAGTTGGGCCACCACAGAAGAAAAAGCATGAGATGGTGGCCGAAAATAAAATTCCCGGAAGGTGGACACCCTAGACCAATCTGCCAACTTCATAACATCCTCCAACCGGGCTCCCGAAACTGTCATGGAAGTGACAGACGCGCTCCGCATCGAATGCGCGGTCAAAATAGAAACATCAATCCCAGATAAGGACAAGATCCATTTAACCCACCGAGAAAGCGTAACGCTGGTCACGGGGAGAAAAGGCCTGCGGAACGAAATGAACAGATGAGGTGAAGTAGAAGAACGCAAACTACTTGTGCGAGATTCGTACTCCTGCAGACACGCCACTGGACACAACTGCGGAGAAGAGGGGAAC
The DNA here is from genome assembly GCF_905171765.1 of Bufo bufo. Lineage (NCBI taxonomy): Eukaryota > Metazoa > Chordata > Amphibia > Anura > Bufonidae > Bufo > Bufo bufo. Next base: position 697,399,690 of record NC_053391.1, on the reverse strand, counting down.
AACGGAAAAGATACTGAACGAATGTTGGTTTTCGTACGCCGGGAGATGTTGAATGTAACTCCCTCCGGAGTAAACGAGCGGGCATCATGGTCTAATGCCCGAACATCTGACACTCTTTTGCAAGAAATTAGGCAAAATAAAGTGACCAGTTTTGCAGACAACTGTCGTAACGACAATTGTCCATTAGATGGCCAGTTAATGAAAAATTGTAGGACAATAGATACGTCCCAAGTCGTAGAAAAACGAGGTCTCGGAGGACGGGAGAGACGAGAGCCTCGGAGTAATCTACGAACCAGAGGGTGTTGTCCAGCTGGGCACCCATCAAACCCACCATGCCTGGAAGAGATTGCAGACCTGTAAAGGTTGATAGTGCGGTACGCCTTGCCCTCGTCGAACAAAGACGACAGGAAAGACAGTATAGCAGTTACAGGGGCCTCAAAGGGATCCATGTCCCGAGGGCGACACCAACGAGACCAGGAATCCCAGGCTGCTCGATAGGCTCGTCTGGTCCCGGGGGCCCATGCACTCTCCAGTAAGAACCTAGTCGTCTCCGAAACTCCTGAGACGTCCCAGGGACCCCCGATACCCTGCAGGCGAGGAGATGCAAGACTCCTTCCAGAAGCAACGGGTGAAGCTGACCCGCTGGCCCTCCGAGAAGATAAGGATGAGCGGGCAAGAGGACCGGCTCGTCGACGAGTAGTTCCAACAGATGGGGAAACCAAGACTGGGATCTCCAAAACGGAAGGATCAGAACCACTTCGGCAGATTGAAGTCGCACCTGTAGGAGAACCCTCGGGATCAGAGCGAAAGGTGGGAACGCATACATGACGGGATCCGACCACTGCTGGAGAAAAGCGTCGACCGCTTCCGCCTCCGGGTCTGGTCGCCAACTGAAAAATCTGGGTAGCTGCGCATTCAATCTCGATGCGAAGAGGTCGATGGAGAAAGGACCCCATCGAGATGAAACGGCAGAGAATATTGTGATATCTAACTTCCAGTCGCTGGAGTCGGACATGAAACGTGAACTCCAGTCTGCCGGAATATTGTGGAGGCCCGGAAGATATTCCGCGACCACCATGATGTCCCTGGTCAAACAATGATTCCAAAAATCCTTCGCAAGGTGCGTCAGAACGGAGGAGCGCGTGCCGCCCATGCAATTGACGTACCGAACCGCCGACACATTGTCCATCCGGAGCCTGACACAGGCTCTGACTGTGCCATTGACGAAGCTGCGTATCGCCAAGGATCCCGCTAGAAGCTCCAGGGAATTGATGTGAAGACGAGATTCGTCCTGAGACCAAGGGCGCCATTGCAATGCGCTCCCCAGCCGTGAAGACTGGCATCTGACTCGATAATGAGGTGTGGCTGGGGACCGAAGATAGCCCTGCCATTCCATACTGAAAGATTGTGAATCCACCACTCCAACTCGTGTCTGGTCTCCACGTCTAAGGATAGGGAATCAGCATAAGACGCTCCTGCACGCAGGTGCGCGATCTTGAGGCGTTGCAACGCCCGGTAATGAAGGGGTGCCGGAAAAATAGCCTGAATGGACGAGGCCAAGAGACCGATTATCCGTGCTAAGTGTCTCAGAGACACCTGAGGCAAAGTCAGGGAATGTCTCAGCTCCTTCCGTATAGCCCGGACCTTCGACTGGGGAAGGCTGAGAGTCTGAGCGATAGAATCTATGGTGAAACCCAAAAACTCCATGGAAGTGGAGGGGGTCAGGCAAGATTTTTCCTGGTTGATGATAAACCCCAGGCTGGAAATGAGTGCCGTGGACATCGCTAGATGCTCCTGGAGCTCGGACCGACTTTAGGCCATGAACAGGATGTCGTCCAGGTAGATAATTAATCGCACCCCCCGGCTGCGAAGCCAAGTGACTACCGGACGCATCAGTTTGGTGAAACACCACGGTGCGGAAGAGAGGCCGAATGGGAGGCAAGTGAACCTCCAAATTTGATCGTTCCATAGAAAACGGAGTAAATCCCTGGAATTGGGAGCCACCGGGACCGTCAGGTAAGCATCCTTCAGGTCTATTTTGGCCATCCAATCTCCTGGGAGGAGCATGTCCCTCAGGAGATGTATGCCCTCCATTTTGAAGTGGCGATATTGGACAAACGTGTTTAACACTTTTAAATTGATGACAGGGCGCATCTGGCCTCCTTTCTTCTGAACTAAGAAGATGTTGCTGATCACGCCTACATGATCCGTGGGGGCTAGTTCTATCGCCCCTTTTTGGTATAGATCTGCTAATTCCCTGTGGACGAGTACGTGCGCCGGGCCGGACAACCTCATGGGATGTGGAGGAGGAAGACCCACCGGATTGGTTACGAGATCTATCTCGAAACCGCAGATCGTGGATAACACCCATGGGTCGGAGGAGACCCTTGTCCACGCATGGGAAAAGAAACGGAGTCTGCCCCCTATGCAAGTGACCGAAGAAGGTAGAGGAAGATGGTGTCTTACCATATGGCCTCCTGGCGCTAGGATGTCCTCGGAATCCCCTGGATCGTCCTGGACCGCCTCGTGATGGGAAGAAAGTCGGCTGGTGGCGTGGTTCCTGCAATGATGGCCGATAAGCAAAGGAGCCTCTACCCGAACCACGGGCATGGAAGGAGGACCGGCCGGACAGACGGCCCCTGGAACTGCCGGCCCTGGCGGAAAAACGGTTCGGAAAGACCTTCCGCATGGATGACTGTGCCTTATCAAGTGCTGTGAAGGCACCTACGTATTTCCCTAACTCCTTAATAAAGGAGTCCCCAAATAGGAGCCCTTGGGCATCCTTGCCAGCTTCAGAGAGCGACAAGTTGGACAGTTTGGGATCAATTTTCATCAATATCGCCTTCCGCCTTTCTATGGCGAGCGATGTATTGGCGCTACCAGTGAGACAGATGGCCCTTTGGACCCAGCCACTAAGCTCCTCAGGGTCCACCTGTGTACCGATTCGGCCAAGTCAAAAATTTTTGCCAGGGGCCCCGTGATGTCTAAGATTTTGTCTTGACATGCCCTGAGGGCGGAGTCTAGACCCTTACGGGGATTGAATCCCGTTTTTGTCAAAAACTGGACCATCTTCGGGTCCACCACCGGAGTTTTGCAAACTTTTTGCGGAATAAGAGGCCGAGGGCATTCTGCCCGTAATTTACTACGGGCGTCCTTGTTGAGAGGCTTACGTATCATGGCCTCCATATACTGCGCCACATGTGTGGCTGGGAGCCATTCTGAGGAGCGGGGGTGATGTAAAGAGTCAGGGTCAAACATCGGCTCCCCAGCCGGATCCATAAGGGAAACGGCGGATCCAGACGCTACTACTGGGCAAGCGCTCACAGGCGGTAAACTTGGGGACGGGTCGCCCCTAAAAGTCTGGTCTACCTCAATATCAATCAACTCCTCCTCTGAGCCATGCAGAGAGTGTGACTGCGCCTCCTCCTCGGACTCTCTATCGGAGTCTGACTCTGGTTCGGGCTGTGACCGCGCCGACTTCCATCCTCGCGCTCGTTCTGCCTGTCGCGGACAGGCTCTCTTACGCAATCCAAGCGCGTTATCATTTGATGGGACAAAGCCATCAGTCAGATGGGTTCTGGAGGCAGAAGGGACTGGTAGCGGTGCTGGCCTTACATCCTGGTGCGCGGTATGAGGTTGGGCCACCAGGACTTGGGAAATAGAGTGCGTGAGGACGGAGGACATAGAGCCCATAGCCGTCATAATGGCATTCGTTATGGATTGCTGTAAAGCAAGGGCTTGTGCTTCTGGTGTAGTGGGCACCATAGCCCTAACATGGGCTGGGGATGTCTGGTTCATGGACGCAGGGTCCAGTAATGTAATTGCAGAGGGGGATGCAGTATTTGAGGGCTGGTGAGACATGATCCCTAACCTTGGAGTAAGTCACCCCACAGAGAAGCTAAGCTAGACAGACAAAGAATGGCCAGATAGATTCACATAAACAAACTCCTACCCGAATAATGGGGCACAGTAGGGAACAAAAACGGACAAACCGGATAAAATAGCTAGAAATCTGCGGCAACAGTGATAGCACAGCCGAAAGACTGCAGGGCCGGCGGAGACTGGGTATAACTGCCGCGATAACCCACGAGAAGCGGGAAGCAAGGGGGCGTGGTTATCCGGGGAGGAGAGAAGAAAAGGCGCCGGAATGAAAAGACCGCATCGCCACCCCGAGATCTCTCGAGATCTCGAGCAAGACGGCAGGGAAGGACAACTAAACGCCCAAAATGGCGCCCGCGAAGAAGAAGGAGGAGCGTGGTTCCCCAGGAGAAAGGAACAGGTAAGATTAGTAGAAAAAGGAGGGGGGGAACACCCCACAGGGAACAGATGCAGCGCCGATACTACTCCAGAGACCGGAGATAAAAGGAGCCCTTGGGCCGGAACCGGAAGGGTTAAGAGACACAGAGCACAGAACTGAGGGAAAAAACCTCACTATGCCGCAGGCAAGAACTCTAAATATATATAGCAATATAAATATAAACCTGTATAAAACAAGAGATCGCCCCAAGAGGAATCCCCAAAGCTAAGGGGATTACAAAAGGGGCGCATAACAGCTGCTATGATAGGAGTCAAAAATCAGTGTACTTATCTTATGGCAGCAGCAAAGAAAGAGGAGGAACCCAGTGGAAGACACAATATATATACACTGGGGCTAGGGGGTGGTCTTGTTGCCATGGTTTTTTCTGTATTTAATGTTTTTTCTCTTTGCTGCTGTGATTTTCAGTAAAAGAAAGAGATAGCAATAGGAGCCTCCGTGTCCTGATATAAAATCAGGCTTCACGTCACCCACCACTGGAACAGGCCATTGTCAGATATTTAGGCCCCAGCACCCAGACAGAGGAGAGAGGTCCCATAGCAGAGAATCAGGCTTCATGGCATAGCAGAGAATCAGGCTTCAAGTCATAGCAGAGAATCAGGCTTCAATTCATAGCAGAGAATCAGGCTTCATGTCATAGCAGAGAATCAGGCTTAACGTCACCCAACACTGGAACAGGCCATTGTCAGATATTTTTAGGCCCCGGCACCCAGACAGAGGAGAGAGGTCCCATAGCAGAGATTCAGGATTCATGTCATAGCAGAGAATCAGGCTTCATGTCACCCACCACTGGAACAGGCCACTGTCAGATATTTAGGCCCCGGAACCCAGACAAAGGAGAGAGGTCCCATAGCAGAGAATTAGGCTTCATGGCATAGCAGAGAATCAGGCTTCAAGTCATAGCAGAGAATCAGGCTTCATGTCACCCAACACTGGAACAGGCCATTGTCAGATATTTTTAGGCCCCGGCACCCAGACAGAGGAGAGAGGTCCCATAGCAGAGATTCAGGCTTCATGTCATAGCAGAGAATCAGGCTTCATGTCACCCACCACTGGAACAGGCCACTGTCAGATATTTAGGCCCCGGCACCCAGACAGAGGAGAGAGGTCCCATAGCAGAGAATCAGGCTTCATGGCATAGCCGAGAATCAGGCTTCAAGTCATAGCAGAGAATCAGGCTTCATGTCACCCAACACTGGAACAGGCCATTGTCAGATATTTTTAGGCCCCGGCACGCAGACAGAGGAGAGAGGTCCCATAGCAGAGATTCAGGCTTCATGTCATAGCAGAGAATCAGTCTTCACGTCACCCACCACTGGAACAGGCCACTGTCAGATATTTTTAGGCCCCGGCACACAGACAGAGGAGAGGTTCATTCAACTTTGGGTTGCCCCGCAATATAATGGTAAAATGAAAATTTAAAAAGGATTGAATGAGGAAGTGCCCTGGAGTAGAATAATATATTGTTAAGGGGAGGTAGTTAATTTCTAATCTGCACAAGGGATGGACAGGTCCTGTGGGATCCATGCTTGGTTCATTTTTATGAACGTCAGCTTGTCCACATTGGCTGTAGACAGGCGGCTGCGTTTGTCTGTAATGACGCCCCCTGCAGTGCTGAATACACGTTCAGACAAAACACTGGCCGCCGGGCAGGCCAGCACCTCCAAGGCATAAAAGGCTAGCTCTGGCCACGTGGACAATTTGGAGACCCAGAAGTTGAATGGGGTCGAACCATCAGTCAGTACGTGGAGGGGTGTGCACACGTACTGTTCCACCATGCTAGTGAAATATTGCCTCCTGCTTACACGTTCCGTATCAGGTGGTGGTGCAGTTAGCTGTGGCGTGGTGACAAAACTTTTCCACATCTCTGCTATGCTAACCCTGCCCTCAGAGGAGCTGGCCGTGACACAGCTGCGTTGGCGACCTCTTGCTCCTCCTCTGCCTTCGCCTTGGGCTTCCACTTGTTCCCCTGTGACATTTGGGAATGCTCTCAGTAGCGCGTCTACCAATGTTCGCTTGTACTCGCGCATCTTCCTATCACGCTCCAGTGCAGGAAGTAAGGTGGGCACATTGTCTTTGTACCGGGGATCCAGCAGGGTGGCAACCCAGTAGTCCGCAAACGTTAAAATGTGGGCAACTCTGCTGTCGTTGCGCAGGCACTGCAGCAAGTAGTCGCTCATGTGTGCCAGGCTGCCCAGAGGTAAGGACAAGCTGTCCTCTGTGGGAGGCGTATCGTCATCGTCCTGCGTTTCCCCCCAGCCACGCACCAGTGATGGGCCCGAGCTGTGTTGGGTGCCACCCCGCTGTGAACATGCTTCATCCTCATCCTCCTCCACCGTCTCCTCATCCTCGTCCTCCTCGTCCTTCAGTAGTGGGCCCTGGCTGGCCACATTTGTACCTGGCCTCTGCTGTTGCAAAAAAACTCCCTATGAGTCACTTCGAAGAAACTGGCCTGAAAGTGCTAAAAATGACCCCTCTTCCTCCTCTTCCTCCTGGGCCACCTCCTCTTCCATCATCGCCCTAAGTGTTTTCTCAAGAAGACATAGAAGTGGTATTGTAACGCTGATAACGGCGTCATCGCCACTGGCCATGTTGGTGGAGTACTCGAAACAGCGCAACAGGGCACACAGGTCTCGCATGGAGGCCCAGTCATTGGTGGTGAAGTGGTGCTGTTCCGCAGTGCGACTGACCCGTGCGTGCTGCAGCTGAAACTCCACTATGGCCTGCTGCTGCTCGCACAGTCTGTCCAGCATGTGCAAGGTGGAGTTCCACCTGGTGGGAACGTCGCATATGAGGCTGTGAGCGGGAAGGCCGAAGTTACGCTGTAGCGCAGACAGGCGAGCAGCGGCAGGATGTGAACGCCGGAAGCGCGAACAGACGGCCCGCACTTTATTCAGCAGCTCTGACATGTCAGGGGGAGTTGTGAATGAACTTCTGCACCACCAAATTCAGCACATGCGCCAGGCAAGGGATGTGCGTCAAACTGGCTAGTCCCAGAGCTGCAACGAGATTTCGCCCATTATCGCACACCACCAGGCCGGGCTTGAGGCTCACCGGCAGCAACCACTCGTCGGTCTGTTGTTCTATACCCCGCCACAACTCCTGTGTGGTGTGGGGCCTGTCCCCCAAACATATGAGTTTCAGAATGGCCTGCTGACGTTTACCCCGGAACTGTGCTGAAGTTGGTGGTGAAGGTGTGTGGCTGACTGGATGAGCAGGTGGAAGAAGAGGAGGAGGAAGCAGAGTAGGAGGAGGAGGCAACAGGAGGCAAAGAATGTTGCCCTGCGATCCTTGCTGGCGGAAGGACGTGCGCCAAACAGCTCTCCGCCTGGGGCCCAGCCGCCACTACATTTACCCAGTGTGCAGTTAGGGAGATATAGCGTCCCTGGCCGTGCTTACTGGTCCACGTATCTGTGGTTAGGTGGACCTTGCCACAGATGGCGTTGCGCAGTGCACACTTGATTTTATCGGATACTTGGTTGTGCAGGGAAGGCACGGCTCTCTTGGAGAAGTAGTGGCGGCTGGGAACAACATACTGTGGGACAGCAAGCGACATGAGCTGTTTGAAGCTGTCTGTGTCCACCAGCCTGAATGACAGCATTTCATAGGCCAGTAGTTTAGAAATGCTGGCATTCAGGGCCAGGGATCGAGGGTGGCTAGGTGGGAATTTACGCTTTCTCTCAAATGTTTGTGAGATGGAGAGCTGAACGCTGCCTTGTGACATGGTTGAGATGCTTGGTGACGGAGGTGGTTGTGTTGGTGGTACATCCTCTGTTTGCTGGGCGGCAGGTGCCAACGTTCGGTCCCAGAGGCGGAGGAAGAGGCCGAGGCAGCAGCAGAAGAGGTAGCAGGGGGAGCCTGAGTGAGTTCCTTGTTTTTAAGGTGTTTACTCCACTGCAGTTCATGCTTTGCATGCAGGTGCCTGGTCATGCAGCTTGTGCTAAGGATCAGAACGTTAATGCCTCGCTTCAGGCTCTAATTGCACAGCGTGCAAACCACTCGGATCTTGTCATCAGCACATTGTTTGAAGAACTGCCACGCCAGGGAACTCCTTGAAGCTGCCTTTGGGGTGTTCGGTCCCAGGGGGCGGTGGCCAGTAGCAGACGGACTCTCTTGGCGGCGGGTGTTCTGCTTTTGCTCACTGCTCCCTCTTTTGCTACGCTGTTGGCTCGGTCTCACCACTGCCTCTTCGTCCGAACTCTGAAAGTCAGTGGCACGACCTTCATATGCATGGTGGTGATGTGACAGACTGATGGGCTTGGTTTTCAGGCGCCATCTGTGCGCTTTCTGCAGAAGACTGGGTGGGAGATAATGTGAACGTGCTGGATCCACTGTCGGCCACCCAATTGACTAATGCCTGTACCTGCTCAGGCCTTACCATACTTAGAACGGCATTGGGCCCCATCAAATATCGCTGTAAATTCTGGCGGCTACTGGGACCTGAGGTAGTTGGTTCACTAGGACGTGTGGCTGTGGCAGAACAGCCGCGTCCTCTCCCAGCACCAGAGGGTCCACTAACACCACCACGACCACGTCCGCGTCCCTTACTAGATGTTTTCCTCATTGTTACCGTTCACCACAATAAGAAAAAAAAAATTGGGCCAATGTATTGAAATCAAATTCAGGCCTTTTTTACAGGCATCTAACACTATCTAGCTATCTACTTAGGTACCGAATTACACTAATACAGTGTCACGAGGGTGTCAAGAGCCACGCCTGACTCCGTTATACCCGGGGTCAGAAAGTTGCAGTGGGTGGCTGCGCGCTCTATGTATAAAGACAGTGCTGTTTCTTAATGGTAGCTTTCTGGGTTTGCCTTGCAACCCTTTTTGGCTCACTCAGGGATCCGTAGCTTCCTCTCCTCAGCTGTTTCTTGTCCAGCACTCCCAACCTCCTTATATTCCCCTCTCCCACTTCTCTGGTTGCCAGATATAGAGCTTTCGGCCTGGACTTCTATACTGACCCAATGGAGCTGTGTAGCTGAGATTACTGGTTGTTGTTCCAGAGTAGAGTTGAGCGAACACCTGGATGTTCGGGTTCGAGAAGTTCGGCCGAACTTCCCGGAAATGTTCGGGTTCGCGATACGAACCCGACCCGGACTTCGTCCCGAACCCGAACCCCATTGAAGTCAATGGGGACCCGAACTTTTCGGCACTAAAAAGGCTGTAAAACAGCCCAGGAAAGAGCTAGAGGGCTGCAAAAGGCAGCAACATGAAGGCAAATCCCCTGCAAACAAATGTGGATAGGGAAATGAATTAAAATAAAAATAAAATATATAAAAATAAACCAATATCAATTGGAGAGAGGGCCCATAGCAGAGAATCTGGCTTCACGTCAGCAGCGAATCAGTCTTCATGCCATAGCAGAGAATCTGGCTTCACGTCACCCACCACTGTAACAGTCCATTGTCATATATTTAGGCCCCGGGACCCAGGCAGAGGAGAGAGGTCCCGTAACAGAGAATCTGGCTTCATGTCAGCAGAGAATCAGTCTGCATGTCATAGCAGAGAATCAGGCTTCATGTCACCCACCACTGGAACAGGCCACTGTCACACATTTAGGCCCAGGCACCCAGGCAGAGGAGAGAGGTCCCATAACAGAGATTCAGGCTTCATGTCAGCAGAGAATCAGTCTTCATGTCATAGCAGAGAATCAGGCTTTACGTCACCCAACACTGGAACAGTCCACTGTCAGATATTTTTAGGCCCCGGCACCCAGACAGAGGAGAGAGGTCCCTTAACAGAGAATCTGGCTTCATGTCAGCAGAGAATCAGTCTTCATGTCATACAGGTAGCAGAGAATCTGGCTTCACGTCACCAACCACTGTAACAGTCCATTGTCATATATTTAGGCCCAGGCACCCAGGCAGAGGAGAGAGGTCCCGTAACAGAGAATCTGGCCTTATGTCAGCGCAGAATCTGTCTTCATGTCATAGCAGAGAATCAGGCTTCACGTCACCCACCACTGGAACAGGCCACTGTCACACATTTAGGCCCCGGCACCCAGACAGAGGAGAGAGGTCCCGTAACAGAGAATCTGGCCTTATGTCAGCACAGAATCAGTCTTCATGTCATAGCAGAGAATCAGGCTTCATGTCACCCACCACTGGAACAGGCCACTGTCAGATATTTTTAGGCCCCGGCACCCAGACAGAGGAGAGAGGTCCCATAACAGAGATTCGGGCTTCATGTCAGCAGAGAATCAGTCTTCATGTCATAGCAGAAAATCAGACTTCACGTCACCCACCACTGGAACAGGCCACTGTCACATATTTAGGCCCAGGCACCCAGGCAGAGGAGAGAGGTCCCGTAACAGAGAATCTGGCCTTATGTCAGCACAGAATCAGTCTTCATGTCATAGCAGAGAATCAGGCTTCACGTCACCCACCACTGGAACAGTCCACTGTCACATATTTAGGCCCCGGCACCCAGACAGAGGAGAGGTTCATTCAACTTTTGGTTGCCCCACAATATAATGGTAAAAATAAAATAAAAATAGTATTGAATGAGGAAGTGTCCTGGAGTACAATAATATATTGTTAAGGGGAGGTAGTTAATGTCTAATCTGCACAAGGGATGGACAGGTCCTGTGGGATCCATGCCTGGTTCATTTTTATGAACGTCAGCTTGTCCACATTGGCTGTAGACAGGCGGCTGCGTTTGTCTGTAATGACGCCCCCTGCCGTGCTGAATACACGTTCAGACAAAACGCTGGCCGCCGGGCAGGCCAGCACCTCCAAGGCTTAAAAGACTAGCTCTGGCCACGTGGACAATTTGGAGACCCAGAAGTTGAATGGGGCCAAACCATCAGTCAGTACGTGGAGGGGTGTGCACAGGTACTGTTCCACCATCTTATTGAAATGTTGCCTCCTGCTAACACGTTCCGTATCAGGTGGTGGTGCAGTTAGCTGTGGCGTGGTGACAAAACTTTTCCACATCTCTGCCATGCTAACCCTGCCCTCAGAGGAGCTGGCCATGACACAGCTGCATTGGCGACCTCTTGCTCCTCCTCTGCCTTCGCCTTGGGCTTCCACTGGTTCCCCTGTGACATTTGGGAATGCTCTCAGTAGCGCGTCTACCAACGTCCGCTTGTACTCGCGCATCTTACTATCACGCTCCAGTGCATGAAGTAAGGTGGGCACATTGTCTTTGTACCGTGGATCCAGCAGGGTGGCAACCCAGTAGTCCGCACACATTAAAATGTGGGCAACTCTGCTATTCGTTGCGCAGGCACTGCAGCATGTAGTCGCTCATGTGTGCCAGGCTGCCCAGAGGTAAGGACAAGCTGTCCTCTGAGGGAGGCGTATCGTCATCGTCCTGTGTTTCCCCCCAGCCACGCACCAGTGATGGGCCCGAGCTGCGTTGGGTGCCAGCCCGCTGTGAACCTGCTTCATCCTCATCCTCCTCCACCTCCTCCTCATCCTCGTCCTCCTCGTCCTCCAGTAGTGGACCCTGTCTGGCCACATTTGTACCTGGCCTCTGCTGTTGCAAAAAACCTCCCTCTGAGTCACTACCAAGAGACTGGCCTGAAAGTGCTAAAAATGACCCCTCTTCCTCCTCCTCCTCCTGGGCCACCTCCTCTTCCATCATCGCCCTAAGTGTTTTCTCAAGGAGACATAGAAGTGGTATTGTAACGCTGATAACGGCGTCATCGCCACTGGCCATGTTGGTGGAGTACTCGAAACAGCGCAACAGGGAACACAGGTCTCGCATGGAGGCCCAGTCATTGGTGGTGAAGTGGGGCTGATCCGCAGTGCGACTGACCCGTGCGTGCTGCAGCTGAAACTCCACTATGGCCTGCTGCTGCTCGCACAGTCTGTCCAGCATGTGCAAGGTGGAGTTCCACCTGGTGGGCACGTCGCATATGAGGCGGTGAGTGGGAAGGCCGAAGTTACGCTGTAGCGCAGACAGGCGAGCAGCGGCAGGGTGTGAACGCCGGAAGCGTGAACAGATGGCCCGCACTATATGCAGCAGCTCTGACATGTCGGGGTAGTTGTGAATGAACTTCTGCACCACCAAATTCAGCACATGCGCCAGGCAAGGGATGTGCGTCAAACCGGCTAGTCCCAGAGCTGCCACAACTCCTGTGTGGTGTGGGGTCTGTCCCCCAAACATATGAGTTTCAGAACGGCCTGCTGATGTTTACCCCGGGCTGTGCTGAAGTTGGTGGTGAAGGTGTGTGGCTGACTGGATGAGCAGGTGGAAGAAGAGGAGGAGGAAGCTGAGTAGGAGGAGGAGGAGACAGGAGGCAAAGAATGTTGCCCTGCGATCCTTGGCGGCGGAAAGACGTGCGCCAAACAGCTCTCCGCCTGGGGCCCAGCCGCCACTACATTTACCCAGTGTGCAGTTAGGGAGATATAGCGTCCCTGGCCGTGCTTACTGGTCCACGTATCTGTGGTTAGGTCAACCTTGCCACAGATGGCGTTGCGCAGTGCACACTTGATTTTATCGGATACTTGGTTGTGCAGGGAAGGCACGGCTCTCTTGGAGAAGTAGTGGCGGCTGGGAACAACATACTGTGGGACAGCAAGCGACATGAGCTGTTTGAAGCTGTCTGTGTCCACCAGCCTAAATGACAGCATTTCATAGGCCAGTAGTTTAGAAATGCTGGCATTCAGGGCCAGGGATCGAGGGTGGCTAGGTGGGAATTTACGCTTTCTCTCAAATGTTTGTGAGATGGAGAGCTGAACGCTGCCGTGTGACATGGTTGAGATGCTTGGTGACGCAGGTGGTGGTACATCCCATGTTTGCTGGGCGGCAAGTGCCAACGTCCCTCCAGAGGCGGAGGAAGAGGCCGAGGCGGCGGCAGCAGCAGAAGAGGCCGAGGCGGCAGCAGCAGAAGAGGTATCAGGGGGAGCCTGAGTGACTTCCTTGTTTTTAAGGTGTTTACTCCACTGCAGTTCATGCTTTGCATGCAGGTGCCTGGTCATGCAGGTTGTGCTAAGGTTCAGAACGTTAATGCCTCGCTTCAGGCTCTGATGGCACAGCGTGCAAACCACTCGGGTCTTGTCGTCAGCACATTGTTTGAAGAAGTGCCATGCCAGGGAACTCCTTGAAGCTGCCTTTGGGGTGCTCGGTCCCAGATGGCGGCGGTCAGTAGCAGGCGGAGTCTCTTGGCGGCGGGTGTTCTGATTTTGCCCACTGCTCCCTCTTTTGCTACGCTGTTGGCTCGGTCTCACCACTGCCTCTTCCTCTGAACTGTGAAAGTCAGTGGCACGACCTTCATTCCATGTGAGGTCTAGGACCTCATCGTCCCCTGCATCGTCTTCCACCCAGTCTTGATCCCTGACCTCCTGTTCAGTCTGCACACTGCAGAAAGATGCAGCAGTTGGCACCTGTGTTTCGTCATCATCAGAGACGTGCTGAGGTGGTATTCCCATGTCCTCATCATCAGGAAACATAAGTGGTTGTGCGTTAGTGCATTCTATCTCTTTCACCCTTGGGGAAGGGCTAGGTGGATGCCCTTGGGAAACTGTCACGGATGGTGTACAGGAAACAAGACAATACAATATAAACAATGACTCACTGGATCCACAACTAAGGAACAAAAGGGAGACCCCTGCATGAGACCTGCCGCTCTCCCTTATTGCTCAGCCTATGCGACCACCCCAAAGGTGGATGGGCGCATATCCACGTACCTCGACTATCTTACACCTGAAGACCCTACAATAGTGAGGGGACACGACCACCGGCTCCCTACACAGACACGGAGGGAGTCAGGGTCACCTGGATCCAGAAAACAGAAAATCATAAATACATAAACAGCACTTATCTTGCAGACGACTGGGGACTGTGGACTGTGGACTGGGAACTAGGAACAGCATGCACACACACTCCAGGAAGAAGTATAAGCCGCACACTACTGCATTCTGGGGAGGAACTTAAAGGGCAGCAATCAGTCCAACTGCATGACAGCTGAGATAGACTAACGAGATGAGGAACTAAACCAAAACAAAGAAATTCAAGGAGGAGGATCTGAAAGGCTCCTTTCAGAGCTTCTCAGCTGTCTGGCTGTGACAGAAACCCTGCCAGCAGAGTCTTCAAACAGCATAAGAGACTGCTGCATGACTTGAGGCTCAGACAGTTTCCCTGATATGCATGGGGGTGATGTGACAGACTGATGGGCCTGGTTTTCAGGCGCCATCTGTGCGCTTTCTGCAGAAGACTGGGTGGGAGATAATGTAAACGTGCTGGATGCACTGTCGGCCACCCAATTGACTAATGCCTGTACCTGCTCAGGCCTTACCATCCTTAGAACGGCATTGGGCCCCACCAAATATCCCTGTAAATTCTGGCGGCTACTGGGACCTGAGGTAGTTGGTACACTAGGACGTGTGGCTGTGGCAGAACGGCCACGTCCTCTCCCAGCACCAGAGGGTCCACTAACACCACCACGACCATGTCCACGTTCGCGTCCCTTATTAGATGTTTTCCTCATTGTTACCGTTCACCACAATAAGAAAAATATTATTCGGGCCAATGTATTGAATTAAAATTCAGGCCTTTTTTTACAGACACCTAACACTGTCTGGCTATATATTTAGGTACCGTATTACACTAATACAGGCACAGCAGTAATGACAGATTTAGCTGAATATAAATATGAGGCCTATTTTTTAGGCGCTGTGTGACAGGTATACGTTTAATCACAGAATTAGACTTGGATCTGCACTGTAGCGTGTGTGTTAAGTTTTTCTGAATGACCCTATCAACACCTTGAATCTAATATACCCTTTTAGGGATAGATTTAAAGTAGGCCTGATACAGCAGAAACCACTAATTTTGAGAATTGCAAATTTGGGAATAGTTTTTCAACCCAGAACAAAAACTGTGCTTTTACGGTCACTAAAAATAACTTGACCAGCTAAAACAGTACAGATTTGGATGAATATAAATGTCAGGCCTATATTTTAGGCGCTGGGTGACAGGCTCAACTTGCCCCTGATGTAGTATATGGCCAAAATATAACCACACTATTGATGGTTAAATGCACTTGGGTGACACAGGCTCAGCCTGCAGCTGATGTAGTATATGGCCAAAAAATAACCACACTATTGATGGTTAAATGCACTTGGTGGCAGCTTGTGCTGGCGCACCACAAGCCACAAAATGGCCGCCGATCACCCCAGAAAAAAGTGACTGAAAAACGCTCTGGGCAGCCTAAAAACAGTGATCAATTCAATATCAGCACTTCAATGATCCACAGCTGTAGATCGATCACAGAATGAAGTCTTTTGGAGGAGTTAATCTGCCTAATCTCGCCCTAATGTCGCAGCTGCAACCTCTCCCTATACTGATCATAGCAGAGTGACGTGCAGCGCTACGTGACCCGAGCTTATATAGAGGCTGGGTCACATGCTGCACTGGCCAATCACAGCCATGCCATTAGTAGGCATGGCTGTGATGGCCTCTTGGGGCAAGTAGTATGACGCTTGTTGATTGGCTGCTTTGCAGCCTTTCAAAAAGCGCCAAGAAAGCGCCGAACACCGAACCCGAACCCGGACTTTTACGAAAATGTTCGGGTTCGCTCATCCCTATTCCAGAGCGTTACCCTCCGGATCCCTGTTGGGCTTTTGTTGTCCGCTGTTGTCGCCCACCTGGGATTATATGTTTTGTCTGTATTGTCTGTCCTCTCCTTGGTGTTTTCCTCTTAGTGTCAGTGGTGCGGACTAGTGATCCCACCGCCCTATTCACTACGTAGGGCTCATCTTAGGGAAAGCCAGGGTTTAGGCACGTGATCGGCGTACGGGTGAGGAACCCTTCTAGGGACGTCAGGGCAGTCAGGTGCCAGCCTTAAGGTGAGTCAGGGGTCACCACCTTTCCCTCTCCCTTGGACAGGGCCTTCCCTTTTCCCTCCCCTTGGCATACAGGCACAGCAGTAACGACAGATTTAGCTGAATATAAATTGTAGGCCTAGTATTTAGGCACTGGGTGACAGGTATCCCTTTTACGGACAGAATTAGACTTGGAAATGCACGGTAGCTTGTGTGTGAAGTTATTGAGAATAACCCTATCCGCACCTTCAATCTAATATACCCTTTTATGGATAGATTTAAACTTGGCCTGATACAGCAGAAAACAATTATTTAGGGAATTGCTAAGTTGGGAATTGTATTCAACCCAGAACAAAAACTGTGCTTCGGCAGACAGCAGACAGTATTACAATTGGCTAGCCACAGCTGAAACACCAGATTTAGGGTACTGCTATTTTGCGAATTGTATTTTACCCCTCAATAAAATAGCAAGCACAGCCAAGCCCCTGATGTAGGATATAGCAAAAAACAACAACACACTATTGATGGTTAAAAATGGACTTGGTGGTAGCTTGTGCTGGCGCACCACAAGACACGAAATGGCCGCTGATCACCCCAGAAAAAAGGTGACTGAAAAACGCTCTGGGCAGTCTTAAAACAGTGAGCAATTGAATAGCAGAGGTTGTATGATCCACAGCTGTACATCGATCACTTCAGTAAGTAAATCACTGCCTAATCTCGCCCTAACAGCAGCAGCTGCATCCTATCCCTACACTGATCAGAGCAGAGTGACGTGCGGCGCTACGTGACTCCAGCTTAAATAGAGGCTGGGTCACATGCTGCACTGGCCAATCACAGCCATGCCAATAGTAGGCATGGCTGTGATGGCCTCTTGGGGCAAGTAGTATGACGCTTGTTGATTGGCTGCTTTGCAGCCTTTCAAAAAGCGCCAAGAAAGCGCCGAACACCGAACCCGAACCCGGACTTTTACGAAAATGTTCGGGTTCGGGTCCGTGTCACGAACACCCCAAAATTCGGTACGAACCCGAACTATACAGTCAAAGCTAAGTCAAGGGGGGCGGCAAAATTAGCTTTCGCCTGGGGGGGTTGGGGGGCCCAGGCCTTGAGCTGTGTAAGGGGCCCCAAAATTTTAGATGGCAGCCCTGTATACACCTGTGGTAATGGTTGACTGCATGTACAGGAGCTGGATGTTATACACCTGTGGTAATGGCAGACTGCTTGTACAAGGGCTGTATGTTATACACCTCTGGTAATGGCAGACTGCATAGCTAGAGGCTGGATGTTACACACCTGTGGTAATGGCAGACTGCATGGTGAGGGATTGGATGTTATACACCTGTGGTAATGGCAGACTGCATGGCTAGAGGCTGGATGTTACACACCTGTGGTAATGGCAGACTGCATGGTGAGGGATTGGATGTTATACACCTGTGGTAATGGCAGATTGCATGACTAGGGACTGGATATTATACATCAGTGGTAATGGCAGACTGCATGGCTAGGGGCTGGAGGTTGTATAACTGAAGTAATGGCAAACTGTATGGCCGGGAGTTAGATGTTATACACCTGCAGTAATGGGAGTTTCCATGGCCAGGGATTGGATGTTTTACACCTGTGGTAATGGTAGACTGCATGGCTAGAGGCTGGAAGTTATACACCTGTGGTAATGGCAAACTGCACGGCTAGAGACTGGATGTTATACAAGTTTGGTAATGGCTGACTGCATGTACAGGAGCTGGATGTTATACACCTGTGGTAATGGCAGACTGCATGTACAAGGGCTGGATGTTATACACCTGTGGTAATGGCAGACTGCATTGTGAGGGATTGGATGTTATATACCTGTGGTAACAGCAGACTGCATGGTGAGGGATTGGATGTTATATACCTGTGGTAATGGCAGATTGCATGACTAGGGACTGCATGTTATACACCAGTGGTAATGGCAGACTGCATGGCCACGGGCTGGATGTTGTATAACTGAAGTAATGGCAAACTGTATGGCCGGGAGTTAGATGTTATACACCTGCAGTAATGGGAGATTCCATGCCCTGGGATTGGATGTTATACACCTGTGGTAATGGTAGACTGCATGGCTAGAAGCTGAATGTTATACACCTGTGGTAATGTTAGACTGCATGGCTAGAGGCTTGAAGTTATACACTTTAGTAATGGCAGACTGTATGGCCGGGAGTTAGATGTTATACACCTGTGGTAATGGTAGACTGCATGGCTAGAGGCTGGATGTTATACACCTGTGGTAATGGCAGACTGCATGGCTAAAGGCTGGATGTTATACCCTGTAGTAATGCAAGCAGTAGTGAGTTGCTATCATACCTGAGAATGAGAGAGGTCAGCACCATCCAGGAATTGCTGTGATGTATTTTGCACACCACAGTAAAGCATTGAAAAATGTATCGGCCTTGAACCCTTCTAGCATATTGGACTTCTATGGTGGATCTTGGTGGAACCTACCCCCACATTAGATTGTCTCATTGTCCCTCAGATTGCTGCTGATATTTGCAGTTGTACATGCCACAGATTTGTGATCTTTTGATCATTCATATAATAGACTGCAATATTTCTGTACTGCCGTGTATTACTGTCTGTGATGAGGTGACAAACGGAGCCTTCTCCACGTTTAACCACTTAGACGCCATTGTTAATAGCAGTTTTAGCATCTGGGGGTTTACGCTGTCAGGATCAGAGTTATTTACAATCACGGCCATTACGTCCCTTACCCAGTAATATTATAATTCTTATACCTGTAGAGATTTTAGGACAAACAGCCTGAGGCAGAAGACAGTCAGCCAGGGACGAGACATCGAAGAATGAGACCCTACAAGAAACACATCGGGTCACTTGAATAAAATGTCAGGTGCCTGAGGGGACAGGAGACAGGAGGAAAGGATAAGAGACAGACAAGAGGGAGAAGAGACAGAAGGGAAGCATAAGAGACAGACAAGAGGGAGAAGAGACAGAAGGAAAGGACAAAAGACAGACAAGAGGGAGAAGACAGAAGAGAAGGATAAGAGTTAGGGCTGCAGACAGTAAGACACAGGCTGAGGGTCTGCAGTTAATGGATTGTCCCTACTTACCCCTGGACCTGGTGCCCGATGTCTTCTCAGTCTTCTCCTTCTCGGTCGCTGCTTCTCTGGATGATCAGGTAATAATGATGATCGGATCTTCTCGTAGCTGAGACGTTATATTTATCCCTCAGTGTTACAGCTGAAGTCGTAATAACACTTCATGTCACCTGGGACGCTTCTATACCAGACTGGCAGAAAACAAGATCCAGCGGCCGGAGAAGACGGCGACAGCCACGAAAAGGTGACAGACGTCAGTTACCAGTATAATATCACAATGTGAACCCCAGTCCTGTGGTCTCATTGTCGTCTAGATCAGTTATAGACACACAGTCCTCTATTTTTGATGCTTTATCTCCCCGATGGGTCCCAACTGTCCTGGATCCAGAAGGACAGTCCCAGTTTTTTACACTCATCTCTCCCTCCATCCTGGGTGGGCAGGCATGTGCCTCTGTGTTCACCTCCCCTTAGTAAGAGTTCTTCACTAATGGCTGATAAGAGGACAGTGGACATCATCATCATGGGATTAGTGGAGAGGGGGCATAGCTCAGCAGTGGAGAGGGAAGAGGTGGTGAAGGACCTGTGATGACATCACCATCATGTGATTATTGCAGAGGGGGCAGAGCTCAGCAGTGGAGAGGGAAGAGGTGGTGAAGGACCTGTGATGACATCACCATCATGTGATTAGTGCAGAGGTGGCAGAGCTCAGCAGTGGAGAGGGAACAGGTGGTGAAGGACCTGTGATGACATCAACATCATGTGATTAGTGCGGAGGGGGCGGAGCTCAGCAGTGGAGAGGGAAGAGGTGGTGAAGGACCTGTGATGACTTCCTATGACTTGAGTGGATGAAGCTTTGATTGAATGAGAAGAAACTGAAGAAGAATGGTTTTAATTTGAGTTGAGCGGACACCTGGATGTTCGGGTTCGACGAGTTCGGCCGAACTTGAAAAAAAAGTTCGGGTTCAGGACCCGAACTTGACCCGAACTTGACCCCGAACCCCATTGAAGTCAATGGGGACCCGAACTTTTGGCCACTAAAATGGCTCTCAAAATAGTCCTGGAAAGGGCTAGAGAGCTGCAAAAGGCATCAAAATGTGCTTAAGAGCATGACAACTGTTCTGCAAACTGTTCTGTGGATAGGGAAATTACTTAAAATAACATAAAATACAGAAAAATTTAAAATAACAATCTGGATCTAGGAGTAGGAGGTTGAGGAGGCGGTGGATGTGTGGATGTGGCGGTGTAGGTTGACATGGCGGTGTAGGTGGAAGCGGCGGTGAAGGAGGAATAGGTAGCCAACACTGATTTGTGTTATTATTTTTTTTTTAATTGGAACATATAACAAAATAAAACAAAGAATAAGTGCACTTGAGTACAAGAATGGATGGTTGAGGCCGGTATAAATGTCTATTCTGCACAAGGTACGGACAAGTCCTGTGGGATCCATGCCTGGTTCATTATAATAAAGGTAAGCTTGTCCACGTTGGCTGCGGCCTGTGATAATGCTCTCTGCCGTGCTAAACACACGTTCACACTATACACTGGCTGCAGGGCAGGTCAGCACCTCCAAGGCTGACAAAGCTTTTCCACATTTGGGCCATGCTAACCCTGCCTTCTCAGGTGCTGGTGGTGCCCCAGCTGCGTTGGCGACCTCTTCCTCCTCCTCTGCCTTCGCCTTGTGCATCCACTGTGCCCCGCTGTCAGGTGGGAATGCCATCAGCAGCGTGCGCTTGTAGTCGCGCATATTCCCATCAGTAACAGATGTTTTCACTAAATTTAGTTCCCTGTCAGCAATGCAGAGCAGGGGTTCATTCACGGCAAAAGGGGGTTCATGTCACCCAGCAATAGAACAGAGGATTTTGAGAGATTTAGGCCCCTGTCACCCAGGCACAGCAGGGGTTTGTATACGCCAAAAATGGTAAAATGTCAACCGACAATTGAAAATAAGATTTTTTTCAATTTAGGGCACTAAAATTGGCATTTGAAAAGACTAGAGGGATGTAAAAGGCAGTAAAATGTGCTTAAGAGCATGGCAACTGCTCTGCAAACAAATGTGGATAGGGAAATAACTTAAAATAAAATAAAATAACTAAAAATTACAAATTATTAACCTGCAACTCAGAGAAGGAGGTGGATATGGAGTCGGAGGTTGAGGAGGCGGTGAATGTGGTGTTGTAGGTGGAGGCAGCAATGGAGGAGGAGGAGGCAGCCAACAATGTTTATTTTTTATTTTTTATTGGGGTAGGTAGCCTTCAAAATATTGTGACAAATAAAAAAGAAGAAAACAAAAAATCATTGCACTTGACTTGAGTACAAGAATGTATGTTTGATGGTGGTATACATGTCTATTCTGCACAAGGTACAGACAAGTCCTGAGGGATCCAAGCCTGGTTCATTTTAATGAACGTGAGCTTGTCCACGTTGGCTGTGGACAGGCGGCTGCGCTTGTCTGTGATGACGCCCCCTGCCGTGCTAAACACACGTTCAGATAATACACCGGCTGCAGGGCAGGCCAGCACCTCCAAGGGGTAAAGGGCAAGCTCAGGCCATGTGGACAATTTGGAGACCCAGAAGTTGAAGGGGGCAGACTCGTCATTCAGTACGTGTAGGCGTGTGCACACATACTGCTCCACCATGTTGGTGAAACGCTGCCTCCTGCTAAGACGTTCCATATCAGCTGGTGGTGCTGCTTGTTGTGGCGTGCTGACAAAGCTTTTCCACATTTCGGCCATGCTAACCCTGCCTTCTGAGGTGTTGGCGGTGCCCCAGCTGCGTTGGCGACCTCTTCCTCGTCCTCTGACTTTGCCTTGTGCTTCCACTGTGCGCCCGCTGTCAGGTGGGAATGCCACCAGCAGCGCGTCTACCAGCGTGCGCTTGTACACGTGCGTCTTACAATCACGCTCCAGTGATGGAATAAAGGACGGTACGTTGTCCTTGTAACGGGGATCCAGCAGCGTGGCCACCCAGTAATCAGCACAAGTTAGAATGTGGGCAACTCGGCGGTCGTTGCGGAGACACTGTAGCATGTAATCGCTCATGTGTGCCAGGCTGCCCAGAGGCAACGAAAAGCTGTCCTCTGTGGGAGGTGTATCGTCTCTGTCCTCTGTATCCCCCCATCCACGCACCAGTGATGGCCATGAGCTGGTCTGGGTGCCACCCTGCTGTGAACATCCTCCTCAATCTCCTCCCCCTCATCCTCCACCTCGTCATCCTCCAGAACTGTGCCCTGGCTGGACAATTGTGTACCTTGGGTTTGTGGGTGCAGGAACCCACCCTCGGAGCCACTTGGGAATGACTGGCCGGAAACCCTACGAAATGATCCCTCTTCCTCCTCCTCCTCCTGTGCCACATCCTCTTCCATCATCGCCACGAGCGTTTTTTCCAAGGAGGCATATAAGCGGGATAGTAACTCTGAGAATGGCGTTATCGCCACTGGCCATGTTGGTGGAGTACTCGAAACAGCGCAACAGGGCACACAGGTCTCGCATGGAGGCCCAGTCATTGGTGGTGAAGTGGTGCTGTTCCCCCAAGCGACTCACCCGTGCATGCTGCAGCTGAAACTCCACTATCGTCTGCTACTGCTCACAGAGTCTGGCCAGCATGTGCAAGGTGGAGTTCCACCTTGTGGGCACGTCACATATGAGGCGGTGGGTAGGAAGGCCGAAGTTACGCTGCAGCGCTGACAGGCGAGCAGCAGCAGGATGAGAACGCCGAAAGCGCGCACAGACGGCCCGCACTTTATGCAGCAGCTCTGACATATTGGGGAAATTTTTAAGGAATCTCTGCACCACCAAATTCAGCACATGCTCCAGGCAAGGGATGTGCTTCAAACCGACTAGTCCCAGAGCTGCTACGAGATTTCGCCCATTATCGCACACCACCAGGCCGGGCTTGAGGCTGACTGGCACAAACCACTCATCGGTCTGTTGTTCAAGGCCCGTCCATAGCTCCTGCGCGTTATGGGGTTTGTCCCCCAAACAGATAAGTTTTAAAACTTCCTGCTGTCGTTTACCCCTGGCTGTGCTGAAGTTGGTGGTGAAGGTGTTACGCTGACCGGATGAGGAGCTGGTAGAGGATGAGGAAGCAGAGTAGAAGGAGGAAGCAACAGGAGGCAAACTGAAGCACCCTGCAATCCTCGTGGTGGAAGGACATGGGCCAAACTGCTATCCGCCTCAGGCCCAGCCGCCACTGCATTTATCCAGTGTGCTGTTATGGAGATATAACGGCCTTGACCGTGCTTACTGGTCCACGTATCCGTAGTCAGGTGCACCTTGCCACAGATGGCGTTGCGCAGTGCACACCTGATTTTGTCCCCTACTTGGTTGTAAAGGGAAGGGATGGCTTGCCTTGAAAAGTAGTGGCGGCTGGGCACGACGTACTGTGGGAAAGCCACCGCCATAAGACCTTTAAAACTATCCGTCTCCACCAGACAGAATGACAGCATTTCAAAGGCAAGTAATTTAGAAATGCTGGCATTCAGGGCTAGGGATCGCAGGTGGGTAGGGGGGTATTTCATATTCCGCTCCAGTGTTTGGGATATGAAGAGCTGAACGCTTCCGTGGGACATTGTGGAGATGTTTGGTGACCCAGGTGATGGTGTTGCTGACAGATCCTCTGTTTGTGGGGTGCCAGGTGGCACTGTCACTCCAGAGGTGGATGAAGAGGCCGAGACTGCAGCAGAAGAGGGAGCAGGAGGAGCCAGAGATCTTTCTTGGTTTTTGAGGTGTCTACTCCACTTCAGCTCGTGCTTTGCACTTAGATGCCTGGTCATGCAGGTTGTGCTCAGGTTGAGAACGTTTATGACTCGCTTCACGGCTCTGATTGCACAGCGTGCAAACCACTTGTGTCTTGTCGTCAGCACATTGTCTGAAGAACTGTCATGCCAGGGAACTCCTTGGAGCTGGCTTTGCTTTGCTCGGTCCCTTGCTGCGGTGGGCAGTAGGAGGCGTATTGTCTAGAGGACGGCCGCTCCGCTTTTGCACCCTGCTCCCTCTTCTGCTGTTCTGGTGGCTCTGTGCGACCACCGCCTCTTCCTCCGAACTACATAGGTCACTCGCATGACCTTGATTCCATGTGGGGTCGAGGACCTCATCGTCCTCCACATCATCTTCCATCCAGTCTTCACCCCTGCCTTCCTTGTCGGTCTGCACACTTTCGAAAGCCCCAGCAGTTGGCACCTGTGTTTCGTCATCATCCGAGACGTGCTGCGATGGTCTTCCCATGTACTCATCTTGAAAAATAAGTTGTTGGGCATCTCTTCCACTTCTGGGGAAGGGCTAGGAGGATGGCCCTGGGAAACCCTGCTAACAGAGTCATCAAAAAGCAGAAGAAACTGCTGCATGACTTGGGGTTCAGACTGCTTGGCTGATTTGCAAGGGGGTGAGGTGAAAGACTGATGGACATCGGCTGCAGGTGCCAACTGTGGTCTTTCAGCAGGAGACTGGGTGGGAGACAATGTGAATGAACTGGATCCACCGTCAGCAACCCAATGTACTTGTTCAGGCCTCACCATTCGTAGAGCAGCATTAGGCCCGACCAAATACCGCTGCAGGTTTTGTCGCCTACTCGCACCTGAGGAAGGGGTTTCACTTGTGCGTGTAGCTGGCACAGATCAACCACGTCCTCTCCCTGCAAAGGGAGCTCCACCAGCAGCACCACAACCTGGGCCACGTCCCTTATTTGACACTCTCCTCATATTTTTTTAATTTAGGATCTTGCCGTAAATGGGTGTTTAATTAATAGTAAAAAAGAACGACAGTATGTAAAGGGTGTATCTCACACAGCCTGAACCAGACTAGGCCTTAGTTAAAGATTTCTTTGCACAAAATGGCTGTATTTCAAATAGCTGAATCAAACCCCTGTATGTAGAGGGGAGATCACACACGCCCTGAATCAGTGTAGGCCTGAATTAAAGATTTTTTTGCACAAAATGGCTGTATTTCAAATGCCTAATTCAAACCCCTGTATGTAGAGGTGGTATCTCACAGGGCCTGAACTAGTGTAGGCCTGAATTCAATATTGGTGCACCAAATGGCGGTATTTAAAATCTCTGAATGTAACCCAAATGTATTAAGGGTGTATCTCACAATGACTACTGCATCAAAGGCTGCCAACTAAATTTTTGGAGCCCAAACGACTGTATAACAACTGAATTTGACAGCAGTATATAAGCCTGTAATTTCACACGTGCTGATGCTGCAAGACCTGAAAATAGTGTTTTTTGCCAAATAAGCGTGTTTTTCAAACCCCAGAAAATGATGGGTGTATTTCTAGCTTAAATTGCACACTGACTAATACAGATGTTGTAGTTTGCCCCAAAAAAATGGTGATTTGCAATGTCCTAAAAGCTCAGATGCAGTGCTGGTGCACTGAGCATGCATACAATGTCCGCCGCCGCCACCCACCTATCTAACAGAATTCTAAAAGTTTGTATTTTTGGTCAATGAGCTCAGGGAAGGGTAAAACAATAGTGCCCTGCACCCACACAACTATTTGTTTGTAGATCGCTGAGTTAGATTCTCTCCTATGCTCTCCCTGAAATCACAAGTCCAGCAGCATCCTCTCCCTACAGTTGTAACAGCAGAGTGACGTGCAGCGCTACGTGACTCCAGCTTATATAGAGCCTGGGTCACATGCTGCTCTGGCCAATCACAGCCATGACATTAGTAGGCATGGCTGTGATGGCCTCTTGGGGCAAATAGTATGACGCTTGTTGATTGGCTGCTGTGCAGCCTTTCAAAAAGCGTCAAGAAAGCGGCAAACACCGAACCCGAACCCGAACTTTTACGAAAATGTTCGGGTCCGGGGTCCAAAAATCTTAAAGTTCGGTACGAACCCGAACTTTACAGTTCGGGTTCGCTCAACCCTAGTTTTAATGTAAGTGCCAGGAAATGCTGGGAATTGTAGTCCTCTTCTCTTTTGCCTCCTCCCTGTAATGTCCTGTGATATCACATCATAACAGCCTGGATATGTGGTAGTGGTATTACCATTTCTGCACTCCGCTATTGTCTCTAATGGTTAACATTAATATCATCTTTTCATTTATTTCCAGGTTCTTTACCGTTGTACATTGATATTATTGTTATGAAACTGTTTTGTACATGTAATGTGCCTGGTTCACCAGCAGGTGGCAGCGTATATGACAGCGCTTTCCTTAGACAGAATGGAACTCTCCATTCTATTCTCTACCCCTTTGGCCAGCAGTTGGCCAGTCCTGCTTCCTACTAGAAGGCAGGGGCAGCAGTGCTAGTTAGTTCTAGTCTAGGCTAGACAGTGAAGTGTAAGCCTGGGCATGCTCACAGCCAGACATGCCTATAACAGCCAGTGCAGAGGCTAAGCTATGCTTGCCATGGAAGCAGATGTATTGAAGCAGAAGCAACAAGGGGAAAGTGTTCTCCAGTTGCCAGAAGATATATCATCAAGGGGAAATTGTTCTCTGGCTGGATCAGGAGCCTCCAAAGGGAAGTAGCTTGTAGAGCACCCGGACTGCATGCTAATTTACTTACTGAGTGTCAGGAGAGGGACAACAGTCCAAGGCACCCCAAACCAAGTGTGGCGAAACCAACCTCGCCACAGTGTTTTGGAGGGGGCTGTTTGCCAGCCTCCTGCTCCAGGATTATGGTCCATACTAACTTTAAAGGAGAAGACAGACCGGCCGCACAGCTTAAATCTGTGGAACTGTTTTGGGCAGGAAAGCCATGCTTGCGGCCGGCCAAATGTGACTTCCATGGAATTCGGGAACCCCTGCTCGGATCTGGGTGATTTTTGGATATGTTGTTCACCCAGATCAGAGCTATCCATGGATGTATACATTATGGGGATGTGTGGGGTTTTGAGGTGTTTTCTGTGTGTTGGGAAAAATGTGTGTTTTCTGTCTGGTAGTGATTAAGTTAGCCCATTACGTTTGGTAATTGTATTTTGTGGATTGCGTCTCAGACAATGCCATTGTGTTAGTTAATTGCGTCTCAGACAATGCTCATTGTATTTTGTTGATTGCGTTACAGACAGAGGGAAGGGGATTTTGTGTACAATTGCTGGGAGGGTTTCAATACTGTAAATGCATGTAATTGGCTAAAATATAAACTGTCACAGTCTTTTACAAGGGGGAGTGTCCCTTTCTAGGAGACATGCATAAAAGGCTGAAAAATAACCCATTAAAGAGTTCCTGCTTTACCCCCTTATCAAGTCTTGGCTCATGTTTGGGGGATGAGATAACTACACTCTTGGGGATTACTATATCATAATACTCCCCTGAGTATAAGCTCTTGTAAGAGCTTGTTTCTGGTTCCTGTCTCTGGATTTAGGAGAGGTTCACACACTGGAGCCTGGAGCCTTGTCGTAGGTCCAGGGTGGGTAGGAGACGGCGAGACCTCAACCAAGCTTCAGCGGTTCGTGGGGTCTGCAGTGCTGACGGTGTCAAGTGGAGTGCTTGGAGTCCTCTGGAAGCACTAGGAGCATCTATCAACGGAGGTACCCGGTCGGGGTGCTAGGCGTTCCGTTACATTGGTGGCAAGCAGTGGGATAGCGTCCTAGTGTGAGGAGAAGCAGCTCGGAGACACCGTTTGTGGATATACAAAATAGAGGGCAACGCTAGTATCCGTACAGCGCCCCTAGCTACAGCAATATGGATGCCGTTGGTTCCTGCACAGCATTCCATGAGGAAGATCACCCGGATTACAGGGATACCGAGCGGAAAGGCGTATGGCACCAGTCCCTGGAGGACATGCAGCGTCGGAGGGGTGATAGTCTTCCCAGTGAGGAGCAGAGATTACGAATGCGATTGGCGCTGCGACTACCTCTACTGGGAGAGCAACCAATGACGGAGTGGGTGTCAGAGCTTGAGACACTGGTATGGCAGGAAACCTGGCTGGATGACGCTTACCAAGCACTATGGTGGGACCCAGTACGACAGTCTCCATGGATGGAGGAGTACGCCAAGCCTGAAGGTGAGGAATATAATTGCCCTGGGTTATTGTGGGAGTCTTTTGAAGACATTGACTTTGGGAGCACAGAAGAATCTAGATTTTGGGACATTACTGACTACAGGGGGGACTTGCACAATTGGCCTACAACTAGTGGGGTGAGGGCAGATCTGACCTTTCTGGTCCAAAGGGAGTGGGAGCTGGAGCAAGATTATCAACAGTTGTTTCGCTCCATTCAAGCCCAGCGCAAGATACAAGACAGTTGGATACCAGGTCCAGACCTGAAGCCCTACCCCTGGCAAGTCACAGCTGAGGTATCCCCTAATTCCTCACCAACTGTGGAGGTAGGGGACTTCATAGACTGGTACTGGGAGGAACCCCAGTCGGCAGGTGGAGATGGGACCGTAGTCACTCCACCGGCCCAACAGGGTGGCTGGGGAGGCGGCCCAGAGCCCCAACTGCCACTGGGAGTCCAGGGGGAGGAGATGGTCGGTCCCTCACCCCTGCAACAACCAGCATCACGGGTAGTGGAGACAGTCGGTCTCACTCCCCAGCGGCAGTGTACTTTGAAGGGAGAGGAGACAACTGGTCTCTCTCCCCAACCACAGGGGGACAGCACCCCTAACTCCGATGGTGCAGATGGGACCGCAGTCTCTGCACCAGGCCTACCGGAATGCTGGACGGCTGGTACGGATCCCCCACCAACCCTGCAGGAATGCCAGGAGGAGGAGGTAAACGATCCCTCCTCTCCACAGCTGATCCGCAACAAGGTCCTGGGGGCAGGATTCCCTGACACCATCCCAGCGGAAGAGCTGGCATCTGGGCAGAGCGTAGTCGGCCTCTGCCCTCCCCTATCCTCTTCTCCAGAGCCGGACTTCCCACAGGCTACCCCAGCGCAAGAGCTGGCATCTGGGCAGAGCGCAGACGGCCTCTGCCCTCCCCTATCCTCTTCTCCAGAGCCAGACTTCCCACAGGCTACCCCAGCGGAAGAGCTGGCATCTGGGCAGAGCGCAGTCGGCCTCTGCCCTCCCCTATCCTCTTCTCCAGAGCCGGACTTCCCACAGGCTACCCCAGCGGAAGAGCTGGCATCTGGGCAGAGCGCAGGCGGCCTCTGCCCTCCCCTATCCTCTTCTCCAGAGCCGGACTTCCCACAGGCTAGCCCAGCGGAAGAACTGGCATCTGGGCAGAGCGCAGTCGGCCTCTGCCCTCCCCTATCCTCTTGTCCAGAGGCTGACTCCCACTGGCTACCCCAGCGGAAGAGCTGGCATCTGGGCAGAGCGCAGTCGGCCTCTGCCCACCAAGTACCTACAGCTCCAAGCTAGAGAACCACAAGGAAGCAAGGAGTAGCAGATGCCCACTCAACTGCTGGGGACATACAGAACAGAGTCAGGCCCCAAAATTCAACAGGTCCAGTAGTGGGTTGTGGGTGGACTGCCAGACTAACTCAGGTACTGACCGGCGTGAGGTCAGGTATCTGGTTAGTCTTCCCTGGGAGGGGGAGATGTGTGGTGAAACCAACCTCGCCACGGTGTTTTGGAGGGGGCTGTTTGCCAGCCTCCTGCCCCAGGATTATGGCCCATACTGTAAAAAAGAAAGATATCTAATCACCAGTCTTCAAAAATGTTGCGCTGCAGGTCCGAGCAGTGTTGTGGGGTCAATCACACTTTCATGGAGTATATATATAGGGTTCGGACCGCGCGTGTCATAAACGAAAAACGAAAGTCAGTTGTCTTTTTTGGTATTTTTGGGTTATTTGGGGTCTCCTCTCATTGCTTTATTGTATCTTTTATACATCTCTCCAGATTCTCATTCTCATATCCTTTTTCTAGGAAGCGTTCTTTTATTATTTTACTTTGCTCTTTAAAAATAGCTGTATCAGTGCAGTTGCGGTGGATTCTCTGGACCTGTCCCTTGGGTATATTTTGAAGCCAGGGGGCATAATGGCAGCTAGTTAGATCTATGTACCCGTTGACATCTGTGGGTTTAAAATAGGTCTTAGTTTTGAGCTGTCTCTCTTCCACATATATGGTCAGGTCCAAAAAGTCAACCGAAACTGCACTGACAGTGCTGGTGAAACTTAAGTTCCATTCCTTATTTTCTAATCCTGTAATAAAGGCCTCCAGCTGATTTTTTTCTCCTTCCCATATCACCAGGCAATCATCTATATACCTTTTTCAAGTTTTTAATGTCCCACTTTTTTTAGGTCGGTTCACCTCGGGGTCAATATATTGTTTTTCCCACATGGTCATAAAAATATTCGCAGAACATCGCCGTTCCGAACTTCTGTAAATAATATTCGCCCTTGAACAAAAAATAGTTGTGCTCTAGGCAGAATTCCACACAGCGTACTATAAAGTCCGCTTGTATATTGGTCATGTCAGGGTCATTATACAGAGTTTCTTGTATTGCTTGTAGTCCTAATTTTTTTGGTATAATGGTGTACAGGGAGGACACGTCCATGGTAGCCATCCACGTATTCTCCCCCAACCCCTTGTAGTTCTTTTATCATTTTCACCACACTACCACTATCCTTCAAGAATGACGGTGCTAGTGGTACATATTTCTGTAAAAAATTATCTATATATTACGTGATCCTGCTAGTCAAGGAATTAATCCCTGTCACTATAGGTCTACCGGGGGGATTTGTAGCGCTTTTGTGGATTTTCGGTAATATATAGATAATTGGGGTCGTAGGTTCCTTTATGTTCAAATATTCTATTTCGTTTTTATTAAGTATGCCTTTGTCTCCTCCATATTTAACCAAAGCTTGTAATTTATTTCTGTATTCTGGGAGAGGGTCTTTCTTCAACATAGTGTAGGTTTTGGTGTCTCTCAATTGCCTAAATACCTCTGCTTCATAGTCCTCAACATTCATTACTACTACCCCCCCCCCCCTTTATCTGCAGGCTTTATTATTATATCCTGATTGTCTTGTAACATTTTTAGTGCATCTCTTTCTTTTTTAGTCAGGTTACCTCCTTTCTTTTTCAGTTCTATTTTTTCCAATTCATTCAGAATGCTTCTTTTGAAAGCATCTATGCACTCATTATTTTTGTTTTTTGGATAAAATTTTGATTTGTCTTTTAGATCTGTATGTATATATTCTTTCTTCTGCTCTGCATTGTTTTGGTTAGTAGCTGGTTCTTTCCCTAAGAAAAATTTGGCTATGTTCAATTTTCTAATATATTTGTGTATGTCCACAAAGGCATCAAATTTATTTAAGCTCTTGGATGGCGCGAATTTTAACCCCTTTCTAAGCACCGCTTTTTCAGGTTCTGACAAGGTGTGCCTGCTGAGGTTGAATATCCCATCATTCACACCTTGCTTTTTTTGTTTGCCGATTTTGTGTTTTTTCCCCCCTCTTTTTCCTCTATAAACCTTCTTTTTTGCGGTGTATTGATGTTTGATGTGGTTTTGTCGTTCTTTTCCCAGAGTTTCTCGAGTTTTTCTTGTTCTTCCCTCTGTATACCCTTGATCGCTTGGTGTGGAAAATTCTGTTTATCTAGCTGCCCTCCTTCCTGCGTTCTATCATGTGGTCCCTCTCCATTTTGCATTTGTTGCGCCATGTTCCCCTGTTTTTTTGGGAGGTCTTCTTTTACAAATCTATATGGATTTTTGTTTCTATATTGCCGCCCATATTGTTGGTATGGTTTCATCGCACTCGGCCACTGGTAATGATTCGTGTTCCTTCCATATCCATTATAATTCTTATTATGGTGTTGTATATTCCATGTGTTCATATGTGGATCCCCATAATTCTCATTTTTCCTTATTGGATCCCATTCCTCCCACCAATATCTGGGGTAACTGTTAGGTCTACTATTCACACTATTACTCTTTTCCTCGGTCTCTCTCTGCTTTCCCACTTCTGATATGTTTACCTTTCTGTTTATTTCTGACCTAAATCTCCACTTGTAAATTTTTTTCGTCTCATATTCGTCACACGTTTTTCGATATTTTTTCTGTTTTTTCTCTTTTATTTCTTTATCTATTACTGTGATGTTAGCTTGGCATTTTTCACTTAACTTAATATATTCTTTCTCTTTTTTGAAGGGTCTTAGTTTTTCTTGTAATTTTTCTATGTTCTGGCCTATGTTTTTTTATTTATTTCTCCGTATTTTTATAATGAATTCCATAGCTTTAAGACCACAATGGTTCATTAGTTTTTCCCATTCATCTATATCGTTGGGATCTTCCGCATTTAGAGGAAGCTGCCATCGCAGGCCTTCTGGGATCTTACCCTCTGCTAAAAATCTCTCAAGGGATAAGACTTCCCAGGTGGTCCTAATTTCTTTACATAGATCTTTTTCTAACTCTGAAAACATATCTCTCAGACCCCCTGGTTGTAGCGTACATAATTCGTATATCCACCTATCCACCGTATATCCAGAAACTTTTAGGAAAAGAAATTGGGAATATTAGCAGACTTATCTGGTGTATACTGGAACCAAGTCCGTGGTTGAACCCTGTTTGGTTGTGTATGAACGTGGATCTTCGCTGCAAAAAATCTAACCAGCCGCGGAGGATATCGCATGCACTCATTTTGTTGGTGGAGTGCCGTGTAAGTACAAACTGTGCACTGCAGGGCAAAACAACCGTACGGATTTACACTATTTTAGTTTTTTCAGTTGCAGGATATTCACAAATAGGACATTTGCAGCCCTCGTTTTTTTTTCTAAAAGGAGAAGGAGAAAAGAAAAAAACTGTTTGTATACCGTCTATTTATGACACGCACGGTCCGAACCCTATATATATACATTATGGCCCATACTAACTTTGAAGGAGAAGACAGACCGGCCGCACAGCTTAAATCTGTGGAACTGTTTTGGGCAGGAAAGCCGTGCTTGCGGCCGGCCAAATGTGACTTCCATGGAATTCGGGAACCCCTGCTCGGATCTGGGTGATTTTTGGATATGTTGTTCACCCAGATCAGAGCTATCCATGGATGTATACATTATGGGGATGTGTGGGGTTTTGAGGTGTTTTCTGTGTGTTGGGAAAAATGTGTGTTTTCTGTCTGGTAGTGATTAAGTTAGCCCATTACGTTTGGTAATTGTATTTTGTGGATTGCGTCTCAGAAAATGCCAGTGTGTTAGTTAATTGCATCTCAGACAATGCTCATTGTATTTTGTTGATTGCGTTACAGACAGAGGGAAGGGGATTTTGTGTAAAATTGCTGGGAGGGTTTCAATACTGCAAATGCATGTGATTGGCTAAAATATAAACTGTCACAGTCTTTTACAAGGGCCCCAGGGGAGTGTCCCTTGCTAGGAGACCTGCATAAAAGGCTGAAAAATAACCCATTAAAGAGTTCCTGCTTTACCCCTTTATGAAGTCTTGGCTCATGTTTGGGAGATGGGATAACTACACTCTTGGGGATTACTATATCATAATACTCCCCTGAGTATAAGCTCTTGTAAGAGCTTGTTCCTGGTTCCTGTCTCTGGATTTAGGAGAGGTTCACACACTGGAGCCTGGAGCCTTGTCGTAGGTCCAGGGTGGGTAGAAGACGGCGAGACCTCAACCAAGCTTCGGCGGTTCGTGGGGTCTGCAGTGCTGACGGTGTCAAGTGGAGTGCTTGGAGTCCTCTGGAAGCACTAGGAGCATCTATCAACGGAGGTACCCGGTCGGGGTGCTAGGCGTTCCGTTACACCAAGGATACCAGAACCGACCAAAAGTCCAGTAACCGGACCCAAGCAGAGTTTAGCACAACAGAGAGAAATAAAGCAGAGTTATCAAGCGAGCCTGTCATCCCAGCAGAGAGAGAGAATAAGCACAGAGTAACCCAGTTTGCCTGCCAGTTTTTGCCAAAGCCTGCTGGAACCAAAAGTAAGCCTGAATATTCTTTAAATCCAAGTTTACCCAAGTAAGGCTGATGTTAAAGTTTATCAAGGTCTGGACTCAAGTTATTCTTCATCCCCTAACTCAACTATCCCTCTTTATTTGCTTCCGGGCCTAAGCCTGGGCTCCCGCTGTGTCCAGGTGGGAGCACCATGAAACATATAGGCCGTACCACACCACTCAGCTTTCCACTAAACCTGGGACGTGATATGGCCCTGGAGGGTGGCACTTTGCAGACATGCTGGGAGTTGTACTCTTCTTCTCTTATATCTCTTCCTGTAATGTCATTTTGGGGACGTGATGTCATCCTTTTTTGGGGTCATGACGGTGCTCCCCTTCTGACAGTACACATAGTAATAAATACTGTGCGTGCCCAGGCAGTGTCTGTCCTCCTTTACACCCCGGGCCTCAACTCCCAGCCATGCCCTCTCCAGCTGGCGCCATGCAGCAACATCATCTGCTGGACGGAGGAGAAGGTCAATTCTGGCCAGTCCTTATCAAAGACCAGCCTCTTCTAGTTACACCTCTGATAGAGGGTCTGATACATGTGCAGAAGGAGGTGGGCTGGGATCGTGTGGTCCTTATCATACTTGGCTCTCCTGGTAGCCTCCTTCTGAAATTTTACACGATCCAGTTATGGGTAGAGACCACAGATGATGTCTCAGCAGACACTTGTTAGTGACATCAGAAAAGCATCCAATCCCAGGCAAGTGTGCAACGGGCCGCCTCTCCCAAGGGCCCTCCTCTATCACGTCCCAGGTGTAGGAAAAGCTGAGTTGAATGTTGCACTTTAAAATGTCTCTTTATGTGTGTCACGGAGCTCCTACCTGGCTATGGCTGGACCCCTTTGACTCCAAAGCAATAAATAGGGGGAATAATTGAGGGATTTAAAAGAGTAACTTGAGCCCAGACCTTGAGATGAAGATAACGGCAGCTTTACTTGAATAAACCTTTCTCCAAACAGTTTCAGGCTTTGTCTTGGTTTCAGCAGGCTATAGCATTAAACTGGCAGGCAAGCTCAACTCTGCTATGTCTCTGTTTCTCTCTGACTCTCTCTGTACTAACAGGCTGGCTTTATAACGCAGCTTCTTTTGTATGCTGCACTTCTTCTCTGTAGTCTGACTCTAGGTTATGCCAGGGAACTTTCCTCCTGGCTCTTGAGGCTTTAAGCTTTCGCCTCCATGGCCACCAGAGCTTAGGGTGCTCTGGCTGGCGTGGGCACATTCAGCAGAGACGTGCCCATGCATTCCCTTACCCTGTCTAGAGAAGACCTGAACTGAAACTAACTGGTCCCCACCCTTCTCGCAGGAAGCGGGACTAACGCAAAATACAAATGCAATAGCACTCTGCAACCAGCACTCTGCCCTGCCTCTATGCTGGATGTTGAATGAGGCATTGGTGTACATTTTGGCCAAATCAGAGTGCTGGTTGCAGAGTGCTATTGCATTTGTATTTTGCGTTTGTATATATATTTCGCCATAGCGATGTGCATGGTCATGGCCCATAACAGGTAGGAACTAGTGTTAGGGACCACTCATAGAGGCGACCTTGACGTGGTGAGTGGCTTATTACACTTTGGCCAAAATGTACACCAATGCCTCATTCAACATCCAGCATAGAGGCAGGGCAGAGTGCTGGTTGCAGAGTGCTATTGCATTTGTATTTTGCGTTTGTATATGTATTTCGCCATAGTGATGTGCACCTGCATACAGGGTTGTGCTGACTGAATCCCCCACATTTTTTCTTTGTAGTGTATATTGGAGGCGTGGCGATCTCCATGCAGTCATGCACACCTGACCAGTTAGTCTGCCCTGGAGGCTGGTTTTAAAGTCAGTATAAACTGAGTCTGCTTATATAGCACCTACCAGTAGCCATTTGGCTCCAGGAGAAGTATATAGTGGGCTCAGCATGCATGTTGGTACTTGCATCCCTGGATCCGATGAAAGCTGTAATGGCACCGGACGGGGTTAAAAGCAGAGTGTGCTTGGCGTGCATGCTGTACCTGCATTCCCTGGACTTTGTGTGGCTGTCATGGCCCATAACAGGTAGGAACTAGTGTTAGGGACCACTCATAGAGGCGACCTTGACGTGGTGAGTGGCTTATTACACTTTGGCCAAAATGTACACCAATGCCTCATTCAACATCCAGCATAGAGGCAGGGCAGAGTGCTGGTTGCAGAGTGCTATTGCATTTGTATTTTGCGTTTGTATATGTATTTCGCCATAGTGATGTGCACCTGCATACAGGGTTGTGCTGACTGAATCCCCCACATTTTTTCTTTGTAGTATATATTGGAGGCGTAGCGATCTCCATGCAGTCATGCACACCTGACCAGTTAGTCTGCCCTGGAGGCTGGTTTTAAAGTCTGTATAAACTGAGTCTGCTTATATAGCACCTACCAGTAGCCATTTGGCTCCAGGAGAAGTATATAGTGGGCTCAGCATGCATGTTGGTACTTGCATCCCTGGATCCGATGAAAGCTGTAATGGCACCGGACGGGGTTAAAAGCAGAGTGTGCTTGGCGTGCATGCTGTACTTGCATTCCCTGGACTTTGTGTGGCTGTCATGGCCTATAACAGGTAGGAACTAGTGTTAGGGACCACTCATAGAGGCGACCTTGACGTGGTGAGTGGCTTATTACACTTTGGCCAAAATGTACACCAATGCCTCATTCAACATCCAGCATAGAGACAGGGCAAAGTGCTGGCTGCAGAGTGCTATTGCATTTGTATTTTGCGTTTGTATATGTATTTCGCCATAGCGATGTGCACCTGCATACAGGGTTGTGCTGACTGAATCCCCCACATTTTTTCTTTGTAGTATATATTGGAGGCGTGGCGATCTCCATGCAGTCATGCACACCTGACCAGTTAGTCTGCCCTGGAGGCTGGTTTTAAAGTCAGTATAAACTGAGTCTGCTTATATAGCACCTACCAGTAGCCATTTGGCTCCAGGGGAAGTATATAGTGGGCTCAGCATGCATGTTGGTACTTGCATCCCTGGATCCGATGAAAGCTGTAATGGCACCGGACGGGGTTAAAAGCAGAGTGTGCTTGGCGTGCATGCTATACCTGCATTACCTGGACTTTGTGTGGCTGTCATGGCCCATAACAGGTAGGAACTGTTGTTAGGGATCATTCATAGAGGCGACCTTGACGTGGTAAGTGGCTTATTACACTTTGGCCAAAATGTACACCAATGCCTCATTCAACATCCAGCATAGAGGCAGGGCAGAGTGCTGGTTGCAGAGTGCTATTGCATTTGTATTTTGCGTTTGCATATATATTTCGCCATAGCGATATGCACCTGCATACAGGGTTGTGCTGACTAAATCCCCCACATTTTTTCTTTGCAGTATATATTGGAGGCGTGGCAATCTCCATGCAGTCATGCACACCTGACCAGTTAGTCTGCCCTGGAGGCTGGTTTTAAAGTCAGTATAAAACTGAGTCTGCTTATATAGCACCTACCAGTAGCCATTTGGCTCCAGGAGAAGTATATAGTGGGCTCAGCATGCATGTTGGTACTTGCATCCCTGGATCCGATGAAAGCTGTAATGGCACCGGACGGGGTTAAAAGCAGAGTGTGCTTGGCGTGCATGCTGTACCTGCATTCCCTGGACTTTGTGTGGCTGTCATGGCCCATAACAGGTAGGAACTAGTGTTAGGGACCACTCATAGAGGCGACCTTGACGTGGTGAGTGGCTTATTACACTTTGGCCAAAATGTACACAAATGCCTCATTCAACATCCAGCATAGAGACAGGGCAAAGTGCTGGTTGCAGAGTGCTATTGCATTTGTATTTTGCGTTTGTATGTGTATTTCGCCATAGCGATGTGCACCTGCATACAGGGTTGTGCTAACTGAATCCCCCACATTTTTTCTTTGTAGGAAGCGGGACTAGCTTACTCCACTACAGAGGGGGGTTAGAATGTAATGTATTCTATCTAAGATAGCTCTGCCATATTTGCTGCCACCTGCTGGTGAACCAGGTATATTACATGAACAGTTACATAACAACTTATTAGCAATGCGCATTGTGGAGGACCTGGACAAAAATACCTAAGATGACACTGTGTTATCCCATTAAAGATAATAGCAGGGTGAAGGAGTGGTAACACCATTCTGGGGTGTTACAAATTATTCTCCAAGCACTGGGGAAGAGGGGGGGCACTGGGTAGGATGGGGGGGCACTGAGGGGGAGCATTAGGTGGAGACGCTCAGTGAAGCCGCAGGAGCCATGTAACTGAAGCCAGTGTGTATGATCATACTCATTCTGTCGGGACATCGAGATTTAGAGTCTGATCTAGAGGGGGATCTAGAATTACATATATATTAGATCCTAAGGGGGCATAACTACTGTGCATGGGCACTAATGGGCATAACTATTGTGCAGGGGCACTAAGGGGGCATAACTACTGTAAGGAGGCACTAAGGAGCCAATTACTGTTTGGAGCACTAAGGAGAATTCTTCTGTGTTGGGGCACTAAGGGGGCATAACTATGTGTGGTGGCACTAAATAGGCCATTCTACTGTAAGGGGGCACTAAAAGGGACATTGTACTTTAAGGGGCCATTTTATTTTGTGGAGCCACTAAGCCATTATTATGTCTGGGGGCACTAAAGGGCATTCTACTGTGTGTAGGCACGAAGGGGCATTCTACCGTATGGCACGCTAAGACACTCTCCTGTGTGTGGGCACTATGGGATGTAAAGATAGACATTAGGTGGAGTAATGGACAGGACTTTGCATTAGAAAAATGTTGCCGCATCACGCTACACACAGGAGCGGACTGGCCATAGACCCTGCAGGGAAATTTCCTAGTGGAATGCTGCCACGGGGGGCCACCCAAGCTCTCCTCACTGCTGCTGGCCGGGTACAAAATGATCTGGTTCTTTCAACCGCAATTAACGCTGGGAGCATCAGGTACTTTGGTACCTGGCTGGCGGCCGCACTGCCCCCTTGAACTGTATGGCTGTCTTTAGATCAGGGATGGTGTGGAATTCCGTGGGGGAGCATGCGGGCCTATGGGTCCTTACCAAGCTGATTGGTTGGTAGGGCTAACTAAGCCAGTTTTCCGTGACACCATTTTGATAAATCTCAATGAATGTTGCGCCGATGTAGGAGCCAAGTGAAGTGTGTGGCACAAATTGCCATCGCTGCCGAGAAGGGAGTCTGGTGTGCCAAACTACTAATTTAAAGAAGTACAGAGACTGTCTGCAGTATTGTGTTCAGAGACAGCACCATGTACAGAGTTACCAGGACTCCATATATATAATCCAGATCTCATGATTGTCACCTTCTGTATCAGCATGATCTTGTTACCCACCTGAGATCAGTTTCTGGAACCAGAATCAACAAAATCTAAGGCTACCCCTTGGTGTTCACCAGAGCCCACTGCAAAGAAAGATGGTTTTCACTGCTAGGGAACCAGATGAATCCAATCAGCAAACAAGAGGTTAATCAGAAGCCAGGCTAAAGTCAAAATATGGAGGGTTAATGAGCAGGAATAGGATTCAGGCTCAAAGCACAGAAGGACAAATGGCAGCCAGAACACTATAGGCAATCAACAGGCACTGACCTACAGTCAGTGCCTGGTTTACATACCCCATACTAGACCTGTGATTGGTTGCTGAGACAGAGACCTCAATGGCTTAGCATTTCATCTTTCTAACTGGTCAATGAGCCAGGGATTGGCTGCTCAGCATGGGAACCATCCAGGAACAGCCATGCTACTGTCCATGTGCCGCCCATGAACTCCCCCAGCACCATGACGTGGGCGATACTAGGTGGAGTGACAGAAACTGAAGGATCATGGTCCGTTAATTTCAAAACAGGGTTGTTATTAAGTGGGGAACACTGGGTTGGTGTCTCTTGGAGTTATCTTCGTTCAGTGACAGCTGACTATGGTGTGTGGTACCAAAGGGAACTGACAGAATCATAGTAGGTGGACAAGGTCAAGGTCAGAGCAGGCAGAGGTTGTTCAATCCAGTAAACAGGCTAAAGGTTGGGGCAGGCAGTATAATGAACAGGCAGAGGAGAGGGCGGGCAGGATAGGTTTAGTATTGTCAACGGGCAGAGGTCAGGCATAGAAGATCAGTATACATCTTTTAGGAAGTAGAAAAGCTAGGAAGTATACAGAGTGAAGA
Organism: Bufo bufo; assembly: GCF_905171765.1. NCBI lineage: Eukaryota > Metazoa > Chordata > Amphibia > Anura > Bufonidae > Bufo > Bufo bufo. The sequence goes on along the minus strand of NC_053391.1, from coordinate 697,359,604 downwards.
TACCATAGATAATAGTGGTGTCCTAACCAGAACAAAGTAGAAACATAGAAACCTAGAATGTGTCGGCAGATAAGAACCATTTGGCCCATCTAGTCTGCCCAATATACTGAGTACTATGGATAGCCCCCGGCCCTATCTTATATGAAGGATGGCCTTATGCCTATCCCATGCATGCTTAAACTCCTTCACTGTATTTGCAGCTACCACTTCTGCAGGAAGGCTATTCCATGCATCCACTACTCTCTCAGTAAAGTAATACTTCCTGATATTACTTTTAAACCTTTGCCCCTCTAATTTAAAACTATGTCCTCTTGTAGCAGTTTTTCTTCTTTTAAATCTTCTCTCCTCTTTTACCTTGTTGATTCCCTTTATGTATTTAAAAGTTTCTATCATCTCCCCTCTGTCTCGTCTTTCTTCCAAGCTATACATGTTAAGGTCCTTTAATCTTTCCTGGTAAGTTTTATCCTGCAATCCATGGACCAGTTTAGTAGCTCTTCTCTGAACTCTCTCCAAAGTATCAATATCCTTCTGGAGATATGGTCTCCAGTACTGAGAACAATACTCCAAATGAGGTCTCACTAGTGCTCTGTAGAGCGGCATTAGCGCCTCCCTCTGTCTACTGGTAATGCCTCTCCCTATACACCCCAGCATTCTGCTAGCATTTCCTGCTGCTCTATGACATGGTCTGCCTACCTTTAATTCTTCTGAAATAATGATCCTTAAATCCCTTTCCTCAGATACTGAGGTTAGGACTGTATCACTGATTTTATATTCTGCTCTTGGTTTTTTACGCCCCAGGTGCATTATCTTGCACTTATCAACATAAAATTTTAGCTGCCAGATTTTTGACCGTTCCTATAGTTTTCCTAAATCTTTTTCCATTTGGTGTATCCCTCCAGGAACATCAACCCTGTTACAGATCTTTGTGTCATCAGCAAAAAGACACACCTTACCATCGAGGCCTTCTGCAATTTCACTGATAAAGATATTAAACAATATGGGTCCCAGAACAGATCCCTGAGGTACCCCACTGGTAACAAGACCTTGATCTGAATATACTCCATTGACTACAACCCTATGTTGCCTGTCCCTCAGCCACTGCCTAATCCATTCAACAATATAGGAGTCCAAGCACGAAGACTGCAATTTATTGATAAGCCTTCTATGTGGGACAGTATCAAAAGCCTTACTAAAGTCTAGATAAGCGATGTCTACTGCACCTCCGCCATCTATTGTTTTAGTCACCCAATCAAAAAAATCAATAAGATTAGTTTGACATGATCTCCCTGAAGTAAACCCATGCTGTTTTTCATCTTTCAATCCATGGGATTTTAGATGTTCCACAATCCTCTCCTTAAGTATGGTTTCCATTAATTTCCCCACTATTGATGTCAGGCTTACTGGCCTATAGTTGCCTGATTCCTCCCTACTACCTTTCTTGTGAATGGGCACAACATTTGCAATTTTCTGGGACGACTCCTGTTGCCAGTGATTGGTTAAATAAATCTGTTAATGGTTTTGCTAGTTCGCCGCTGAGCTCTTTTAATAGCTTTGGGTGTATCCCATCAGGCCCCTGTGACTTATTTGTAGTAATTTTAGAAAGCTGACTTAGAACCTCTTCCTCTGTAAAGACACATGCATCAAAAGATTCATTAGTCTTCTTTCCTAACTGAGGTCCTTTTCCTTCATTTTCCTTTGTAAAAACTGAACAGAAGTATTCATTGAGGCAGTCAGCTAGTTCTTTATCTTCTTCCATATACCTTCCTTCTTTTGTTTTTAATTTGGTAATTCCTTGTTTTAGTTTCCTTTTTTCATTTATGTATCTGAAGAATGCCTTATCGCCTTTTTTCCCTGACTGAGCTAATTTCTCTTCTGCCTGTGCTTTAGAAGCTCTTATAGCAAGTATGGCCAACCTGCGGCTCTCCAGCTGTAGTAAAACTACAATTCCCACCATGCCCTTCTGTAGACTGATAGCTGTAGACAGTCTGGGCATGCTGGAAGTTGTAGTTTTGCAACAGCTGGAGAGCCGCAGGTTGGCCATCCCTGTCTTAGAGCTTGTTTGGCCTCTCTCTGCCTAATCTTATAAATTTGCTTTTCATTCTCGTTTTTTTTTTTTTATATAATTTCTAAATGCTATCTTTTTGTTTTTAATGATTTTGGCCACTTCTGCTGAGTACCACAGTGGTCTCTTCCTTTTTTTGCTTTTACTGACAAGCCTAATGCAATTTTCTGTTGCCTTCAATAGTGCCACTTTTAAGTAGTCCCATTTCTCCTGGACTTCAATGAAACTGTTCCAATCTGATAGGGACTCGTATACCACTAATCTAATTTTAGAAAAGTCTGTTTTTCTAAAATCTAAAACTTTTGTTTTTGTGTGGTGTGACTCAGTCACTTTACTTATAGTAAACCACACTGACTGGTGATCACTAGATCCCAAGCTTTCCCCTACAGTAATATCATATACCAAATTCCCATTTGTGAATACTAAATCTAAAATGGCCTCCTTCCGGGTTGGCTCCTCAACTACTTGCTGTAGAGATAACCCCAGTAGGTAATTTAGAATATCTGTACTCCTGGCAGAACTAGCTATTTTGGTTTTCCAGTTTAGATCTGGAAGATTGAAGTCTCCCATAATGATAACTTCCCCCTTCAATGTCATTCTAGCTATTTCCTCAACTAGTAGATCATCTAATTCTTTGACTTGGCTAGGTGGTCTATATAGCACACCTACACGAGTTACCTTATGATTATCAAGCTGCAAGGTAACCCAAACTGACTCTAAATTGTTCTCGCTAACTTGTATCACATTAGATTTTATGCTATCTTTCACATACAGGGCCACCCCTCCCCCTTCTTGCCTTCTCTGTCTTTCCTGTATAGAGAGAACCCTGGTATTGAGATATCCCAGTCATTACTCCCCTTGAACCACGTCTCAGTAACAGCCACTACATCTATATTCTCAGATGCCATTATAGCCTCAAGTTCATTGATCTTATTCCCTAAACTGCGAGCATTTGTAGACATTAATCTGAGCTTGTCATTTCTTAACCTTTGCGCTACTGGCATCTTCTGGCATTGTTCCGGGGGGGCAGTTGGACTGCTGGATTATCACTCTTTTGCCCCCATTTCCTAGTTTAAATGCTCCTTAGCAAATACTTGGAACTGTTCACCGAGGACATTCGTTCCCTTGAGAGAAAGATGCAAACCATCTTTCTTGTACAGTTCTTTTCCATTCCAACAAGAGCTAACATGAGACACAAAGCCAAACCCTTGGTTCAGACACCATTCACCAATCCATAAATTGAATTCCTTAATGTGCATCTTCTTGTCATGCTGAAGGTGCATCTTCCTGTCATGCTGAAGGTTATGCACGGGCAAAACTGCAGAGAATGAAACAGTTGATGCAACCTCACGTATATCCTTTCCAAGTGTGTGAAAAGCTTCTTTCACCTTTGAAACCTCATTGCAAGCCAGATAGTTTGTCCCAAGATGGACAATAACATCCACTTCCCTTTCCTGCTTTGCTTGCCTAACAATATTAAGGATCCGTCGTCTATCCCTGCTAGTGGTAGCACCAGGGAGACATCTCACAACACCATTCTCCTCAAACTTCACACCTCTTATGATGGAATCGCCAACCAACAGCTGCTTACTATCAATCCTCCCCTTCTCCTTTTTGTCTTTGGCTGCAGTCTTACATACTTTAGGCATGGGAGATGATTGTTTCTCACCCACTGTGCTTGAGCCATCCTCCATGTTGCTCTTGCACTCTGAAAGTGCTGGAAATGGATTATGGAGAGCCACAGACTGTGGGACATGTCTTCTATCCACAACTCTCAGTCTACCAGAACCTACAGTAACCCATCTTCCATTTCTAGGAGGCCTCTGTGGCAGTGGCATTGCAATGTTCTCAAAGTAATTACTAGAAAAAGAACAAGGACCCTAAAAACATCATATTTTATTGAATCAGTACTAAAAACAGGACCTATAGTTGAGGGTCACCAGTAGGACAACCCATATGCCCAATCAATCAAAAACAGGTACGATATATATCGGATTCCACTAGATACCAGATCACAGTATCGCTACCAATAAAACAAAACTAAAACAAAAAGGAAAAAACAAAAAGTGGGAGGGATAGGGGGCAGAAAGTGAAGGCATAAATGGGTGAGGTATAGGTCTGGGGGTATTTTCCCTATACAGACCCTAGTATAGCCTCAGCTCGGAGACAACCCCTTGTGGTGGGTATCCCTACCACCTTAGCTCTAAAGATAAATCACCCCGACACGTTTCTCCCACCATAGGTTCATCAGGGGGTTGGTACAGATTGAGTAAGAGGTCAAACACTAGAAACAAAATGATAATAAATTATGTTATAATACTTATGGTAGACGATCAGACAGGCGCATACAAAGGGACCTTGGTGATATCTGATACAGCATTTCACATGTTACCCAAGTGGATGGAAGATACTACATGTAAAATGGCCCTATGGCGTCCTTCGTCTGACCTGCATATGATTGCGCATATGGGTTGTCCTATTGGTGACCTTCAACTATAGGTCCTGAATTTAGTACTGATTCAATAAAATATGATGTTTTAAGAGAAAAGCTAGGAACCTTTTTGCTCAGGCAACTTCCCATAAATAACTCAGGGAAGGATGGCATAGGCAAGTGACTGAAAAGGATGCCTAGGTTGGCCCTTAAAGATTTGGAGAGGGCATGTGTACCTTGGCGTCAGCTGTGTTGGCAGCTCGATACTCTGAATTCAGATTATTTTCAGGACACTTTAAAATTCCTGACAACTTTTTCCAATTAAACATACATATACAAATTAATATACATATATTTTAATAGCTATATAATCCAGATGTAGCAATCCTTATCTGTACAGTGGGCGAACTACTCTACTGATGCACCACGGTGCAGTGGGTTATTTGTGTAGAGCACTGCTTTAATACACTCGCTGTCGGGACGTCAGTAGAATAGAGCGTAGGGTGTACAGATAACTGGTGCTACATCTGTAGATATACAAATCCTGGTAAATATAAAGCCGATACACACTACATATTGTAAAGATGCCATCGAGCTCTAGAGGGAATCCTATACGTCAGGTCTATCCCGTCTATCAGTGTATAATATGTGTGTTTTATGTTGATATATTGAGCCCCGTTACAGCGCAGGATCTGCTGGTATATAGGGAAATATAAAGTGATGCTTCCTGACTTTCTTCTATAGGACAGATTGATGAACCTGGACACATCCCCCTTATTATAGAAGCTCCTGTCATTCAGTTTCCATTATTGATCGTTCTTCAGATTGAAGTCCATCAGCCTTGGCTGATGACTACTGTCACAGTGACATCACAACTTCTTCCTGAGGACCAACAAATTCCAACCGAGGCTTCAGCCAATCAGAATCTTGTAGTAAAAAGTGAAATACTCATAGTGACCAGTAGGGGTGCTATCGCTGCTTCTCTGAACTTCCTGATTGTTGTAGCTGGAAAGAAAAGAGTTAAATTAAAATATGTAAATATTAAAGGCTATGTACACCTTTGAGGTCAATTTTTTTATGATTGCATTTTACTCATTTTGGGCTAAAATATATTTTTTCAGTTGGTCTTATTAAAAGTATTGAGACATTCGGCCACAAAGGGTTAACTGTCTAGCTGGCTAATTTGTACTTTCACTTAGTGCAGGTCAGTAAGATAAGTATTGAGCTATAATGAGTGTTTAGGAGGTCAGAGATCTGAGATAAGGAGCCATCAGCTGAGCTGCCTGATGGAACAGAGTGAAAATACAGATCCTAATACTAGAGAATTTTTAAAAAGAGATCAATTGAAAAAAAAATTCGGGCGTAACGGGGGCATAGATAAAAGTAGAAATAGGCTAGTTAGTTTTAGCTGACATAAGCACATTGCTAATGTCAGCTAGCTTAATAGGGTTAAATCTGGTGACATAAACCCTTTAATTTTTTAGGATGTTAAAAGGCTTAGATTTTTGGAGTTCTAAAATTTGCAAGAAAAGGTTCTAAACCAGGGATCAGCAACCTTCGGCACTCCAGCTGATGTGAAACTACAACTCCCAGCATGCAAACATGCTCAACTGTTCTTTAAACTCCCACAGAAGCATTATGGGAGTTGTAGTTTCTGAACAGCTGGAGTGCCGGAGGATCCCTGTTCTACAGCATCTTTATAAGGACCAATTCAGTCATGAAGTCACTTTGCGGGGCTAACATAATAGAAACCGTAAGTAACCCCATTTTAGAAACGACGCCCCTCAAATTATTCAAAACTGATTTTACAAACTTTATTAACCCTTTAGGTGTTTCACATGAATTAAAACAAAATAGAGGTGCAATTTAAAAATTAATTTTTTTGTCCCAGATTTTCTATTTTAATAGGTTTTTCCTGTAACACAGCAAGGATTAACAGCAAAACAAACCTTAATATTTATTACTTTGATTCTGCAGTTTACAGAAACACTCCATATGTTGTTATAAACTGATGTATAGGCACACTGCGGAGCTCAGAAGGAAAGGAGCGCCATATGATTTTTGGGAGGCAGCTTTTGCTGGAATGGTCTTCAGATGCCATGTCATATTTGAAGAGACCCTGAGGTACCCCTAGAAAGTAAACTCCCAAAAAGTGACTCCATTTTGGAAACTACACCCCTCAAGGAATTGATCGAGGCATGCAGTGAGTGCTTTGACCCAACAAGCATTTCATAGAATTTAGATACAATTGGCTCTGAAAATTACATTACAAATGACATTTTATTTCCAATACAATGTTGCTTTAGCTCAACATTTTTCGTTTTCATAAGGGGTAGCAGGAGAAAAAGCCCCCACAATTTGTTTTCCTGAATACAGCAGCACCCCATATGTGGTCGCCGACTCCTGTTTGGGGACAAGGCAGCGTTCAGAAGGGAAGGAGTGGCATCTGGATTTTCTCACAAGGAATTTGCCGGAAATGTTTTTAGATACCATAAGATTTTTATTTTTTTGTTGACTGAGCTGTGTCAGAGCTTGTTTGTTGCAGGACAAGCTGCAGGGTTTTTTGTACCATTTTCTGGTACAAATGACTTTTTGATCACTTTTTATACCATTTTTTTAGGAGGGGAAAGGGACAAAAATTGCAATTCTGTCAGTGTTTTTTATTTTTTATGGGTTTCCTCATGTGGTATATATGATACAATAATTTTATTCTGTGGGTCGATATGGTTAAGGTGATACCAGATTTATATCTTTTTTATGTTTTACTACTTTTGGAGCATAAAATCACTTTTTAGTAAAAATAAGTTATATTTTGTATTGCCATATACTAACATCCATAACATTTTTATTTTTCACCAATATAACTGTGTGAGGGCTTGTTTTTTGCAGTACAGGTTGAATTTTTATTTGTACCTTTTTTTTTTTAGGAGAAGGGGGCGAAAATTACAATTCTGTCAGTGTTTTATTATTTTTATTTTTTATGCGGTTTCTCATGTGGTATATATGATACAATAATTTTATTCTATGGGTTCATATGGCTATGGTGATACCAGATTTATATCTTTTTTTATATTTTACTACTTTTGGAGTAGGGATGTCCCGATACCGATACCAGTATCGGGACCGATACCAGGCATTTGCACGAGTACATGTACTCGTGCAAATGTCCCCGATACCATTGCCGATACCTGTGCGCCGCTTCTCTGTGTCAGTCCGCGGCCCCTGCACCTCGCACAGCTAACAGCTTCAGAGGGCAGCAGCAGGCAGTGTAATAGGAGCCTAGAGTGGAAGCTAGCCCCGCCCCTCCCCGCCCTCCAACCAATCAGAGACTCACAGCACAGGGAGCGTAGTGCAGGGACTCAGAGAATCGTCTGACAGTTTATTAGTTAAAAGAATCCAATGAGTCACAGACCGTGTCACCGAGTCCCTGCCGGGCGTCCTGCTCTGCGGCTCCCTGTAAGTTCGTCCGGGGGAAGGGGGGGCATTATTAGTATAGCATGTAGTGGAGCTGTGTGTGTACCGGGTGCATGTAGCAGAGCAGGGAGTCTGGGAGGGACTCGGTGACACAGTCTCTGACTCATTCGATTCTTTTAACTAATAAACTCTCAGACGATTCTCTGAGTCCCTGCAATAACTATACATTGTAATTACATCACAGTCTGCTCCACTGCATTCACTGCAGCAGAGCTGTGTTTGCCAGGAGCGAGTCCCTGGTGATAATGTCTGTCTTCTATGGCCTGGTCCTTCCCTTCCTGCCTGCAAGCTGCACATTGATCTCTAAAAGCAGGCATTAGGGCAAGAAGAAATATACATTACTGTATGATGGCCACAAGACTATTATACTGAGGAGGGGGGCTTCAAAAATTGTTTTCCTGACTCCTTACAGTAGCGTCTCCTTGTGGCTGCCCCCATACAGTATATAACGTCTCCTTGTGGCCGTCCCCCATACAGTATAACGTCTCCTTGTGGCTGCCCCCATACAGTATATAACGTCTCCTTGTGGCCGCCCCATACAGTATAACGTCTCCTTGTGGCCGCCCCCATACAGTATAACGTCTCCTTGTGGCCGCCCCATACAGTATAACGTCTCCTTGTGGCTGCCCCCATACAGTATAACGTCTCCTTGTGGCTGCCCCCATACAGTATAACGTCTCCTTGTGGCTGCCCCCATACAGTATAACGTCTCCTTGTGGCTGCCCCCATACAGTATAACGTCTCCTTGTGGCTGCCCCCATACAGTATAACGTCTCCTTGTGGCTGCCCCCATACAGTATAACGTCTCCTTGTGGCTGCCCCCATACAGTATAACGTCTCCTTGTGGCTGCCCCCATACAGTATAACGTCTCCTTGTGGCTGCCCCCATACAGTATAACGTCTCCTTGTGGCTGCCCCCATACAGTATAACGTCTTCTTGTGGCTGCCCCCATACAGTATAACGTCTCCTTGTGGCTGCCCCCATACAGTATAACGTCTCCTTGTGGCCGCCCCATACAGTATAACGTCTCCTTGTGGCTGCCCCCATACAGTATAACGTCTCCTTGTGGCTGCTCCCCATACAGTATAACGTCTCCTTGTGGCTGCCCCCATACAGTATAACGTCTCCTTGTGGCTGCCCCCATACAGTATAACGTCTCCTTGTGGCTGCCCCCATACAGTATAACGTCTCCTTGTGGCTGCCCCCATACAGTATAACGTCTCCTTGTGGCTGCCCCCATACAGTATAACGTCTCCTTGTGGCCCCCATACAGTATAACGTCTCCTTGTGGCCGCCCCATACAGTATAACGTCTCCTTGTGGCTGCCCCCATACAGTATAACGTCTCCTTGTGGCTGCCCCCATACAGTATAACGTCTCCTTGTGGCTGCCCCCATACAGTATAACGTCTCCTTGTGGCTGCCCCCATACAGTATAATATCTCCTTGTGGCTGCCCCCATACAGTATAACGTCTCCTTGTGGCTGCCCCCATACAGTATAACGTCTCCTTGTGGCTGCCCCCCATACAGTATAACGTCTCCTTGTGGCTGCCCCCATACAGTATAACGTCTCCTTGTGGCTGCCCCATACAGTATAACGTCTCCTTGTGGCTGCCCCCCATACAGTATAACGTCTCCTTGTGCCCCCCCCCCCATACAGTATAACGTCTCCTTGTGGCCGCCCCCATACAGTATAACGTCTCCTTGTGGCTGCCCCCATACAGTATAACGTCTCCTTGTGGCTGCCCCCATACAGTATAACGTCTCCTTGTGGCTGCCCCCATACAGTATAACGTCTCCTTGTGGCTGTCCCCATACAGTATAACGTCTCCTTGTGGCTGTCCCCATACAGTATAACGTCTCCTTGTGGCTGCCCCCATACAGTATAACGTCTCCTTGTGGCTGCCCCCATACAGTATAACGTCTCCTTGGAATGTTATAGTTCTGTTTTTGGGCCTTTTGGTTGGTCAGTGGTCAGAAAATACATGTGTGTGTATTTTATTGTTAAAATTAGTATCGGTAATTGGTATCGGTGAGTACTTAAATAAAAGTATCGGTACTCGTACTCAGTCTTAAAAAAATGGTATCGGGACATCCCTATTTTGGAGCATAAATTCACTTTTTTATAATAAATAAGTTAGAATTTGTATCTCCATATACTAACATCCATGACATTTTTATTTTTTCACCAATGTAACCATGTGAGGGCTTGGTTTTTGCAGTACGGGTTGACGTTTTTATTCTTTTTTTGGCGTACATATGACTTTTTGATCGCTTTTTATACAATTTTTTGGGAGGTGTGATGGGCAAAATTTGCAATTGTGTCAGTTTTTTTTTTTTTTAAATAAATGTATTATAAATATTATGATAACTTTGTTCTGTGGGTTAAGGTGATACCAAAGTTGTATAGTTTTTTATGTTTTGCTAATTTTTCAGCATAAAATCACTTTTGTAATAATTTTTTTTTACATTTTGCTACTATACTATACATCCATAACATTTTTATTTTTTCACCAATGTACCTGTGTGAGGGCTTGTTTTTTTGTGCAATGGGACGTGGTTTCTATTTGTACCATTTTGGCGTACATCTGACTTTTTAATCGCTTTTTATACCATTTTTTGGAAGGTCATGTAACAAAAACAGCAATTCCATTAATATTTTTAATTTTTTTTTTACGATGTTCACTACGCGTATTAGTAATGTGATCCTTTTACAGATGAGGTCAGTTTGGAAGCATTAAAAATTATGTATATTTTACTTTTTGTCTTCATTTTTCACTCAATTATAAATGAGTGCATATGGGAAAAGCATTTTTATATTTAATCTACATTTTATATTTCCTTTTTTCACATTTAAAAAATAAATAATTCTTTACACTTTCTTTTACCAAGTCCCACTGGGTTCTTCAGGATCCAGTGGGGCTGACTGCTGTACAGTATACTCCAATACTCATCTATTGCAATGCACTGCACAGTTTTAGGCCTCATGCACACAACCATTTTTTTTTGCGGTTCGCAAAAACGGGTTCCGTAGTTCCATGATCCGTGTCTGTGTTTCCTTCCGTGGGTCTTCCTTGATTTTTAGAGGATCCACGGACATGAAGGAAAAAGTCGTTTTGGTGTCCACCTGGCAGTGCGGAGCCAAACGGATCCGTCCTGACTTACAATGCAAGTCAATGGGGACGGATCCATTTGACGTTGACACAATATGGTGCAATTGCAAACGGATCCGTCCCCCATTGACTTTCAATGTAAAGTCAGGAGTCCCTATTATACCATCGGATGGAGTTTTCTCCAATCCGATGGTATATTTTAACTTGAAGCGTCCCCATCACCATGGGAACGCCTCTATGTTAGAATATACCATCGGATTTGAGTTACATCGTAAAAACTCATATCCGACAGTATATTCTAACACAGAGGCGTTCCCATGGTGATGGGGAAGCTTCAAGTTAGAATATACTAAGAAGTATGTACATGACTGCCCCCTGCTGCCTGGCAGCACCCGATCTCTTACAGGAGGCTGTGATCCGCACAATTAACCCCTCAGGTGCTGCACCTGAAGGGGTTAATTGAGCGTATCATAGCCCCCTGTAAGAGATCAGGGGCTGCCAGGCAGCAGGGGGCAGACCCCCCTCCCCAGTTTGAATATCATTGGTGGCCAGTGTGCGGCCCCCCCCGGCCCCCCCTCCCTCCCTCTATTGTATTATCATTGGTGGCCAGTGTACGGCCAACCCCCGGCCCCCCTCCCTCCCTCTATTGTATTATCATTGGTGGCCAGTGTGCGCCCCCCCCGGCCCCCCCTCTATTGTATTAATATCATTGGTGGCCAGTGTGCGGCCTCCCCCCCCCCCCCCCCGATCATTGGTGGCAGCGGAGAGTTCCGATCGGAGTCCCAGTTTAATCGCTGGGGCTCCGATCGGTAACCATGGCAACCAGGACGCTACTGCAGTCCTGGTTGCCATGGTTACTTAGCAATATTAGAAGCATCATACTTACCTGCTGCGCTGTCTGTGACCGGCCGGGAGCTCCTCCTACTGGTAAGTGACAGGTCTGTGCGGCGCATTGCTTAATGATCTGTCACTTACCAGTAGGAGGAGCTCCCGGCCGGTCACAGACAGCGCAGCAGGTAAGTATGATGCTTCTAATATTGCTAAGTAACCATGGCAACCAGGACTGCAGTAGCATCCTGGTTGCCATGGTTACCGATCGGAGCCCCAGCGATTAAACTGGGACTCCGATCAGAACTCTCCGCTGCCACCAATGATCGGGGGGGGGGGGGTAAAGACGGGAGGCCGCACACTGGCCACCAATGATATTACTACAATAGAGGGGGGGCGGGGGGGGCGCACACTGGCCACCAATGATAATACAATAGAGGGAGGGAGGGGGGCCAAGGGGGGCCGCACACTGGCCACCAATGATAATACAATAAAGGGAGGGAGGAGGGGCGGGGGGAAGCCGCACTGACCACCAATGAAATTAAAACTGGGGAGGAAAGGGGGTCTGCCCCCTGCTGCCTGGCAGCCCCTGATCTCTTACAGGGGGCTATGATACGCACAATTAACCCCTTCAGGTGCGGCACCGGAGGGGTTAATTGTGCTGATTACAGCCCCCTGTAAGAGATCAGGTGCTGCCAGGCAGCAGGGGGCAGTCATGTACACAGTTCGTAGTATATTCTAACTAGAAGCGTCCCCATCACTATGGGAACGCCTCTGTGTTAGAATATACTGTCGGATCTGAGTTTTCACAAAGTGAAAACTCAGCTCTGAAAAAGCTTTTATGCAGACGGATCTTCGGATCCGTCTGTATGAAAGTAGCCTACGGACAAGGATCACTGACACGGATGCCAATCTTGTGTGCATCCGTGTTTTTTCACAGACCCATTGACTTGAATGGGTCCGTGAACCGTTGTCCGTCAAAAAAATAGGACAGGTCATATTTTTTGGACGGACAGAATACACGGATCATGGAGGCTGATGACAAACGGTGCATTTTCCGAGTTTTCAACGAACCCATTGAAAGTCAATGGGTCCGCAGAAAATCACGGAAAATGGAACAACGGCCACGGGTGCACACAACGGTCGTGTGCATGAGGCCTTACACTGACACTAAGCCTCTGGCAGGGTCTATCAGGCTTTAGGTACGCGGCAAGCCAGGATGGCTTTGTAAGGAGTCCGGCTGCCATAGGGCCGCTGCCATTGCAGCGTGGTGGCCCAATAGAGGAGAGAGATCCCTCCCTGTGTTAACCCCATAGATGCCGCGGAGCTACTGGCTGTGGTATCTAAGGAGTTAAACATCTGGGATTGGTGCCAGCACCAATCTCGGCCATTGCAGCAAAGTGTCCGCTGTATGTTATAGCTGACACTCGATGCTGATGGCTGCAGCTCAATTCCTAAGCCATGGCCATCACCATTCTGTATGGCACGGAGGCTGCGGGGGCACAAAGGGGGCTACAAGTGACACAATGGGGGCTGCAGTGGGGCCCAGATGGTACCTGGATACAGGCTCAAGTCTTCACAGACACGGAGATCAGAATCTTAAACCGGCACTTTTCAGCAAAGTACGCTCTGATTGGTCAGTCTTTACGGACTAACCAGTCAGAGTGATTGCTGGCAAGGGGCCGGTCTGATAGGTCACTTGCCGGTTTTCACGGACAGTCGGTTGCTGTGACACTTTCTTGTGTCATAGTGTGGGGTGTTACTTCGGACATAACTGTATACCCGATTGCAGAAACTAACATGCAATCTGGACGCACAGTTAAATCCATATGCGGGAAGAGCCATACATATAATCCCCCTGAAGATACTATGACCACACAGATGCTCTCTTCAATAATTAATGTCACACAGTGCCCTCAGAAATAATAGTGCCCCTGACAGTAACAATACCACAACATAGAGTTCCCCAAAATTAAGTGTGCCAAGCTGACAGCACCCTGACTCTAATAATGTCCCAGCAGTGCTTTAAAAAAAGTACCTTCAAATTGTACCAGCAAGAATACCCTAGACAGTTACAGTACCCCCAGTAGTACTATGCTCTGTCAGAGTGACTCCAGTAATAATAACCCCCCCGTGTATTTCCCCTTATAGTAATAATGTCCCTATAGTCAGTGGCGGATAAAGTGGCTCAAAGGCTCTGGGCTGTTCCTCAAGCCATACTGTAGCTCCATGAGTAAAAAAAAAACATATACTGCACAATATACCCCTAATGCCAACTACATTTTTAGATGGACATTACATACAGCACTATCAAACATACAGGAGAATGCAGCACTACATGCCTCTCACATCCAGTGACATTTCCTCTGATGACATTCTCTTTCCTCATCCTCTCCATTGGGAGCAGACCGTCATGATGGTATTTTTCAGCCTCATCTTGTCTCTGTAGAATTTACCACACAGACATCTTATGTTCCTCACTTTCCCATCATCCTTCCCCTCCTGGCGCCCCAACATTGTTATCCTGCTGTTACCCCCAATACTGTGCTCCCCAATGCCCCCAAACACTATACTGCAGAAATTATACTGCCATACAGAAAGCCCCCCTTATAGTAATAGTGCTCCCCAAAGTCCCACCAGTAGTAATTCTCTCCTAGAGTGCCCCAAGTAATAATAATACCTGCATAGCGCCCCCAGTAGTTGTTATTCTCTCAGTTCTGTATGCCCCCAGTAGTTTATTTTGCCCCAGTACTGCCCCTAATAATTCATATTGCCCCAGTAGTGCCCCTAATAAATCTTAAAGGGGTTATCCAGGAAAAGATATTTATGACATCCTCAGGATAGGTCATCAGTATCAGATCTGCCTTTGAAGACAGTCAAGTACGTGTTTTGGATAAGGAGGCCGATTGGTACAAACGAGGTGTGAAGGAGGCCATCTACGTAAAAATGGAGAAGCCAAGCTTGAATAGAGGCATCTATTGTCTGCCACATACAATGCTGTCTTGACACATTTTTCTGGGAGGTCTTCACCTACTGACTCCAATTAGGATAATGGAATAAACACCTTTGACCCCATGCTGGGTATAATGACCCCTGACCCCATGCTGGGTATAATTACCAGATGTTGATTCAGTTACATATTTATTTCCAGAGAATTCTTGTACAGTCACTCAGAATTGAGAAAACTCGTTGGAAGAACGAGTGAAACGTTTTCAAGAAATCTACAGTAAGTCCAGTTGCCTTGATTTATTCTTTACAGATATGAGGAAGAAGAGGGATGCTCACATGACCCTGAGAGGACGTGGACAGTCTACAGTCACAATCAAGCTTCTGTTCTAGTGTGAGGGACAGAAGAAGAATTGTGTAGAATATGGAAAGACAGGGAAACCTTTCAAAATGAACCAAGCGACTTCCGGTTCCGGCGCGCGCATGAGAGGGTAGCGAGGACCGGAGCTCCGATACCCAAAGCCCGCAAACCGATAGATAAAACTCCCGGGTGATAAATCTGACATCCCCGACCCTCTGTGGGAGCCACAGAATAAACGAATGGAAAAATTTCTGAGGAAAGAGGGCATGTCGTGTACTCCGACACGTCCATCACAGGGTGAGGAGCGCCAGCAGAAAGGTAAAATGGCGGCAACAGACATGACACAGAGACTTACCCGATCGGCAGCCCAGACGCCGGCTAGAAGCTCTGATGTAGATTCGGAGGGCTCGGAGAGTGGTTTAACACCAGACCAGGACATTATGATATCCTGCAAAACCATGGCGCTGGAAGTGGCGAAGTTGCTAGCGCCCGACATTAAATCCACACTAGAGGCCACGGTCTCGGCGGCACTCCTCCAGATACAGACGGAGGTGTCTCACCATTCCACACAAATAACGGAGCTGGAGCAGAGAGTTACTATGGTGGAGGATGAGCTTGAGCAGACACAAATAAAGATGAGAGAGGTACTCTCAAACAATCAGGCGCTTAAAGACAAATTGGAGGACCTGGAAAACCGTTCCAGGAGAAGTAATCTTCGGATGGTGGGATTGCCAGAAGATATTCCTCAAGCGCAACTGATTAAGATATTCACATTAGAACTCCCTCAAGCCTTGGGGCTCCAAGGTGAATGCACAGTTGAGAGAGCCCACAGATTGGGCCCAGCGAGACAAGCAGACGCAAACGGGAGTAAAGCGAGACCGAGAGCAGCCATTGCAAAGTATTTAAATTATGCAGCCAAGGAGGCGATACTGAGGAAGTATAAAAGCGCACAACACCCAGTGATGCTGAGAGGCTCTAGAATATCCCTTTTTAGCGACTACTCGATGGAAGTTACGAAGCGGAGGAGAGCCTTCTCACAAGTATGTTCGGCTCTGGTCAGAAAGAAGACCAAATTTGCGTTGTAATTTCCCGCCACACTGCGGGTCTTTCATCCAGATGGACACATTGACACTTACCTAAACCCGAGGGAGGCCATAAGGGAACTAGGAGACGAGGAAGATGAGGGCGCATGGCACGAGAGAGGAGGAAATATATCGGACGCTCACTATAATCGTAGGAAGGAGAGGCGACAGGACTCGCAAAATTACCGGAGATCTCCGACGATTAGAGAGTCCATGGATGAGTCCCAAGGCTGAAGTGAAGTGACCTGGGGGTATAGTGTAAAGTATTATAGGACAAAATCTGTTAGTTGTTTCAGAGATCCTGGGACGTTTTTGATGATGAGTAACAAGTTTGATCTCTGAAATCCGGTGAGGTCTGCAGGTATAGAAGGGAGGGGAGGAAAAGGGAGAAATAACAGTAACGCTGTTTGATATGGAGGGTAAACGATAGATGGAGAAGAATCTCATTGTTTAGAAAGTTATAGAGGGCTTTGAGGGTAGGATTTGGTCAATGTTTTTTTTTGTTTTTTCTTTATTGACCTTACTCTATTTCGAGTTTATTAGGGTGGTGTGAAGGTAGGAGTGTGGAATTGCGATAGTTCCACGGGATGCGCGAAAAAAGAGAAGTCTATGCGAGGAGAATGATATCGCGTAGAGATGCTTTAATTGTTCAAGGGGGGGAGGGGGGGAGGGTGTTATGTTGGGAAATGTTTACATTGCTGCTCATCACTGACTTGTGCTTTCTTTTCAGGTATAGACAGTCTGGTTTTCCGCCAGGTGTGTCTCCTGGGATAGTCCTGTTTAAAAAGATTTTATGAGAATAGTGACATGGAACGTGAAAGGTCTGCGTTCCCAGACCAAAAGAAATATGATACTTAGACATCTGAAAAAACTGAAGGCGGATGTGGCCCTGTTACAGGAGACACACATGGAGGAACAAGACTTCTGGAGGATGCGTAAATATTGGGTGGGACAGGTGATTGGTTCATCGTCAACAGGACGGAGGGCGGGGGTAATGATACTGTTTCACAAGAATCTTCAATACACCTTGAGTAAGAGTGAGGCTGATAAAGAAGGGAGGAGTATGAGAGCTGAGATTAATTTGGGAGGCAGACAACTAATCTTGTATAATATTTATTCTCCTAACGCGGCCCAAGCAGGTTTTTACCAAACTTTGGAGAATTCAGTACTCCAAAATAAAGGCCCATCCATGATAATGGCAGGGGATTTCAATAGGGTGAGAAATAGTGTGGAGGACAGGAAGCAGACGGGAAACAAAAGCAGTCAACCGAATCCAGAAGGTTCTCATACACTTACGCCGTTTCTTGAGAGTGTAGACCTGATAGATATTTGGCGGAGACACCACCCTGCTGATAGGGAGTACTCTCACTACTCTTTCTCACAGAGGTCTTGGTCCAGAATAGATTATATATTGGTATCTCCGGATCTGGTCCCCAGAATCCATAAGGCAGAATTAGAACACATTTTGATCTCAGATCATGCTCCGCTTTGGGTTGATATGGAGGAAAATATCCCTAGGGGTACGGACCAGATCTGGAGAATGCCAAGTCATTTGTTACTGGATGAAGACTTCAAAGACAGATTGAGGGGGTGGTGGTGGGAATATGCCCAAGATAATGAAGCACATAAGCAAAATGCTGAGTTGTTTTGGGAAACTGCGAAAGCGGTATTAAGGGGAAGAATCTTATCATACTCTATAGGGCAGAGAAAAGATATACTGAAAAAATATGATCAAGCAATTCAAGATGTGAGGTTGACATACACAAAGTATCTTAATGACCCGACGGATGAAAATAAGGTGGCATGGGTCACAGCTAAGCACAGCTATGATTATTATTAGGAAGGGAAGGTTAAGTGGTTTGCTGATTGTAAGCAAGCTACTCTTTTTAGATATGGAAACAAGGCAGGAAAGCTGCTGGCAAATGTTACGCGCCCTTATATCAAACGCTTACAAGTATATCCCCTTCGAGATGAGCAAGGAGTCTTGCAGTCCCACCCTAGAAAGATTCTGGACATTATGAAACATTATTTTGGGGTCATGTACTCCCATACGACATATGACTCGCGGAAAGCGAGGGAACTTCTAAACAAAGTGAAACTCCCCACACTATCGCCAGAAATGTTAGAGAGCCTCAACTCTGATATAACGGAGACTGAGGTTTAACAGACAATTAAGGCTTTGCATAATGGGAAGTCACCGGGACCTGATGGATTCCCTGCAGAATTTTATAAGGCATTAGGACCTGACATACCCTCGACGCTAACTACCCTGTTTAATTTGGTACTCAGAGGAGGGAGGATTCCTCCTTCTGGTAATATGACATATATTAAATTGATCCCAATGCCAGGAAAGGATCTGACACAACCAGAATCTTTCAGGCCAATCTCCTTGATCAATCAGGACCTTAAGTTGGCGTCAAAGATTCTGGCCAATAGGTTGGCATTACTCATGCCGGACCTGATTGGGGAACACCAGGTAGGATTTATCAAGGGCCGCTCGGCGGTGACCAACATCAGGAAAGTGCTAGCAGTGCAAGATAGTTTGAGGTGGAATGGAGCCCACGGGACGCAGGCTCTCTTGGCCATTGATGCCGAAAAGGCATTTGACAATGTCAGTTGGCAATGGCTAAATGATGTCTTAAACAAAATGGATATAAAAGGGGCGTTCAGGAAATATTTGTCAGCAGTATACGCAGATCCTCAGGCAAGGGTTCATATTCCGGGCTTTCTGTCGGATACTATTCGGCTTCATAGGGGGACACGGCAAGGGTGTCCTTTGTCGCCCTTACTGTTTGACATCGCTTTGGAGCCGCTTGCTCTGTTCCTCTGTGGGTCGGATGTGTACGAGGGGATTAAGATGGGGAATGAAGTTCTAAAACTCACATGTTTTGCAGACGACTTGCTAATTTTTATGAATGCACCGGGCTTACACCTAAAAGCGGTACTGGAGGTATTCCAGAACTATGAGGGAGTAACGGGCTACAAAATCAATGTGACCAAAAGTCAGTTATTTTTTTTAAGGGATAGAGATATGGGGGAAGTTTCCCAAAATGGGGTTGAGATACGGAAGGAATATATTACATATTTAGGGGTCAAAATAGGGAAGAATGCATCTTCAATGTATTCATTGAACTACTCACCGCTTATAGCCAAAATCACCAAGGAGCTTGATAAATGGAAGGATCTACCATTGTCATTAATGGGGAGAGCATGTTTAATAAAAATGGTAAGCTTCCCGAAAATGCTATACCCTTTGCAGACAATTCCCGTGCTTCTCAAACACGCAGATGTGAGCAAACTGCAAGCGGCATTTGTGAAGTTCCTCTGGAATAAAAAGAGGCCGCGTGTGGCCTATAAGAAACTCTGCTTGCTGAAATGGGAGGGGGGTTTAAATATGCCTGATATTAGACTATATAATTTAGCTGCCCTTTTTCGTCACGTGAGGGACTGGGTCGGGAAAACAGACTATTTCTCTGCAGGAAAGGTGGAACGGGAACTGGCTAAACCGTGGGAGTTGGCTGCCCTTATTCACACCCGGTTAAAAGATCTTCCAAAGGAGGTAAAGCAATCTATCTGTCTTAGAGACACTATTATGGCGTGGAAAGCAGTTAGAAAAATATACAGACTTCCGATATACTTATCACCCCAGATGCCTTTGTGGTCTTTACCTGCCTTTCCGCAGGGGCGAGAAAATAAATTGTATAAGAAGTGGAGAGAGAAAAATATTTACACACTAAATGACTTACTAACTGGACCAGACTATAAATTGATGTCGTGGGAGCAATTTGTTAATAGGCATCAGATGGAGACATCTCACCCACTGGCATTTTATCAGCTCTCAGCCTATTGTAAAGCCCAAGTGGATTCCTTAGGAGAAGTGGACAGAATGACCTGGTTTGAAGCTCTAATGGGGAGGGGTGGGGTTATGATCTCCCTGGCAGATACATATAGACGTCTGAGAGACATCAGTCTTATGAACCTGGCGAAATCTGTTTTTACGCACTGGGAGAGAGATGTGGGGGTAGAAGATTTCTCCCTTAAAATGAGAGAGGGTTTAGAGTATGTCAGGAGGGCGGTTCACAGTGAACAATGGAGAGAATCGCAATGGAGGATTTTACATAAAGCGACATATGGGTACAATTTTTCATATACCAATGCCCCAGCACATTATCTGAGGGAATGCCCTAAATGCTCACTGCCCAAAGCAGACCTTTTGCATGGGCTGTGGAATTGTCAGCGGCTTAGACCGATATGGGAAGATGTGGTCTCGCTTATTAAAGAGGTCTGGGATATAGAGGTGAGAACAGATCAGCAAAAATGTGTGTTCCAGTATATTCCCGTGGGCCAGGATGTCTCATTGGGTAAAGGGGTTGCGGAACCAGGTGTTCATATTACCCTTATGGCAGTCAAAAAGTGTTTGTTACGACATTGGTTGGAACCAGTCATTCCTACCATAGAGAAAGTATTGGGTCTCATAAAAAAAAAATTGTATTTAGAAAGGTTAGAAGTAGGTAGGAACAAAGAGAAGGAAGTAGCAAAATTCTTAAAAAAATGGAAAAAACTGGTTGAGCATATCCTAACGAGAGAAGAAATCAAGGAATTGGTAACCCCATTCAAGCAAACCAAGTGGTATTTGGAGGCAAGTTTGAAAGGTACTCTTGGTTTATTGGAAATCTAGGTGTGGGCTCCTAAACATTTATTTTTTTATTTTTATAAGTCTGAATTTGAGAGGAGGCGAACAAGATTGGTATGAGTAGCAGAAGTTGGGAGGGGTGAAGGGAGGGTGGGTAGTTAGGGTGGGGAGAATAAAATGAAAAAAGATGTATTGGAATGCAGACAGTATGAAATATGATTGTATGTCTCTTACGATGTATACTTATTGGCTTATGTGACTGTATACCTTATGCATCTGAATAAAGAAATGTTTAAAAAAAAAAAAAAAAAAAAAGAACCAAGCCTAGATTCGGGAGGACTGTCACACTCCTGCAGCTGAGCCTGATGAATAAATCTGGCCTTACTGATGGTGCCACATCTTGCCACCATTGCTGCCTTCCTGTTTACCGTCATGTCGCCTGCCGACTGTTATGTATAAGAGATAAGATAAAGGTTTACTAAACAAGGTATAAATGTGCTAATGCAATAACTAATGACTTTGCTTGGTTCCAATCCTGGATGAGCGACAGGACAAGGACAGGACAATAAGTCATAAAAGCTGCACCACAGATCAGCAGATAAGAACTTCTGCTTGGTGTGGGACACCCCCAATGGTGGGAGATACCTGACCGCAGGTCTACTCTCTACAGCACCATCGAGAACAAGATCACAGAGCGGTGGTCAGCCTGCACAGGTCACTATGATGAGGTGAGTTCAGGTGGGCTAAGCAGCCGTCGGTCCAGGAAATGCGACAGTCACGTGGACTTATAGAAAAGACAATTGTGTGTTTCAGCAACAAGGATTCCCCCAATCAAGTCCTCCTCTAACACCTGCATAATTATTTTTCTAAGATTTATTCACATATGAACTTAAACTAGCTAGTGACACGACACGTGGCCTTTCAGTTACAGGTCAGAGGAGATCTGGTTTCAAAGAATGGACAAAGCCACAACCTATGCATGAGAAGGACAGGAATGACCACCAGTAATAGAGGCACCGGTAACCGATAGAGAGCAGCCATGCAAGACGACACTACATGTGAACACAACCTTAGGGCTCAAGTACACAAATGTTCCGTGTATTGTCGTGGCCGCAGATGGGAGCAGACCCATTGAACTTGGATGGGTCCGTGATCTGTCTGCACCACAAGAAAATAGAACGGGTGCACATGGCCGGTGCCTGTATTTTGCAGACCCGCCATTGCAGGCCACAATATAGGCACGGCCGGGCAACAGACATATGTATGAGCGCTCAGGCCTCATGCACACGACCGTTGTTCGCGGCCGCAAAAGATGCGGACAGCACTCCGTGTGCTGTCCGCATCCGTTGCTCCATTCCGCAGCCCCGCAAAAAAATATAGAACATGTCCTATTCTTGTCCGTTTTGCGGACAAGAAAAGGCATTTCTACAATGGGCCGCCTGTTCCGTTTTGCAAATTGCAAAAGGCACACGGGCGGCTTCCGTGTTTTGTGGATCCGCAATTTGCGGACCGCAAAAAAAAGGAACGGTCGTGTGCATGAGGCCTTAGTGTGAGGAATCAGAAGTGAAAGAGCTCCTCACCTGATGATGATGATGATGATGATGATGTTGATATTGATGTTGATGATGATGATGATGATGATGATGGAGGATAGAAGGTGCAGTTTTGATTCTTAGTTCCTGAAAGAAGAAAGAAACACAAACAGTGATTAGTTGCCTCCATGTGTGTGACATTAGTGACGTGCGTGCACTGCTGAGGCATGACCACCACTATCTGACCAGCTATGGAGGAGTAATCTGGAGGCCATTTTGTAGGCTGTATAATAATACTGCTGCATGGTGTAGGTTTGTGCAGCACCTGAGCGCCTGAAGATTCATTTACACAAATGACTGATATTGGCAGAATCTCTGGGCTGAGGGGTTTACTAAATGCACATGATCTAATGTTACATAAAATCTATCTCTGCACAGCGGTGCCCATTTACTAATACCAATATAGTTACAGGGCTGTGTACCCCATATTCCGCAGGAAGCTGTGTGGTGACTGAGGAGTATGATGAAGTACAGTAAGGCCACTTTAGTCCTGAGGCCTCCAAGAAGCCAGCCATGTTGTTGTTGAGTGTTTCTGGACGCTGCTCTCTCCTTTTGTCCGGTGCCACCCTAAATGCATTGGTCAAAATCCAGCTTCTTAAAGAGCCAGAGCTAATGTCTGGATGTCCCAGGATTTATTAGGGATGAAGGATGATAGTCACAGCAGCATATCCAGTGCGTCATTTATTGGAAGCCTTGAGTGCACACACAGACAAAGTACGACGTTTCGGCTACGCAGTAGCCTTTGTCAAGTATACAAACGGTAAAAACTGGCAATGTTAAATACAAATAGGTGACCTCTCCCACCAGAAGTTGGAGCCAATCATTAAAAAGCTCAGCCCACTCAATATATCAGAGCAATTATAAACAGCCTGTTCTATAATCAGGCCATATGCAACATACAATGAAATAAATCTGTACCTGATACATATATTCAACGTCCAGTCACGCTGGACGTATTCCCATCCATCTCGGCGTCTGGCCGATCACAGTGCGCATGTCCATTACGTCATCGCGCTAGCGCCGTGACGCAAAGCTGTCAGTCACGTGCATAATGTGTCATCGAGTCACATGATGATCACGTGTCGAGCGTAAGGTCCTTTGCACACATAAAAAGTACAGCCAACTGGAAGGTCCTATCGCCAGACCTAACTGTTCGACATATGTGTGTCAATGGGGACAAACACCTGTCTCCCATATAGACAATCACCCAAAAGCAAAGCAAAGTATCTACTTTATCTAAATAGACATTTCATAAGGTCGAACAAATATAGAACATGGCCATTTAAATATGATGGATATGGGAAAGAGAGTATTTCAATCCAACGGAACCGGACAAAACAATGTATCAGATAAACAACACAGATGTGTAGTGTGAATGGACATGTGAATTTGGTGATCAAAGCAAAATAATATAAATAAACCATAGTCTACCATTAAAACCATTGTCTATACTGAGTCAGACATGAATAGAACCCAACCTATCTATCAATACTGTTTACATTAAATTCAATGTTGAGTCCCTGGGGTTGTAGCGATTGTAATGTAAAGATCCACTTCAGCTCTTTTTTCCTCAACATACGTTCCCTATCACCACCCCTCTTGGGGACATCAACAGAGTCAATGACCCTGAATCTCAATTGGCTGACAGAGTGTCCACAGTCAACAAAATGATTCGCCACCGGTTTGTCCATCATTTTTTCCCTAATGGTGCTTTTGTGTTTATTAATACGTTCCCTAATCTCCATGGTTGTCTCTCCCACATAGATCAAACTGCAGGGACAGACAATCATGTAGATTACAAACTTGGACTGACAGGTATAGTATCCTGTGATGTTATATTTCTTGCCACTGTAAGGGTGTACAGAGGTGTTCTCCTTTAACATATTCCCACAGCTGCAACAACCCAAGCATGGGAAATTTCCCATCTTTCTGGGTTTAAGGTAAGTTTGACCCCCTTTAATAACATCTCCAATGTCAGTTTTAATCAGCTTGTCACAGAAATTAGTGCCCGCTTGTATGCCATCAATGGCGGACTGTCAAACTCATGTATAGTCAGAAAACCCCTATGAAGGATATGCCACTCTTTTCTCAAAATATATGTGATCTCAGCACTGTGGTTGCCATAGGTGGAAACAAACGGGATACGTGTCGCATCTCTGCTTATAGACGAAGATTGAAATGTGGACACTCTGTCAACCAAGGAGACCCTGGCCCTAGACCTACACAATAACCTACCAGGATATCTCCTCTGAGAGAATTTATTGCACATCTCGTTGATCCGATGGCTGAATACATGATCATCAGATACAACTCGTCTCACACGCAGCACCTGACTCCAAGGCAAGGAATCTAGCATGCGGCGTGGATGACAACTATCGTATCTCAGGAGATTATTCCTTCGGTAGGCTTCTTGTACAAGTCTGTTTTTAACTGGCCCTCTTCAATGTACACCCTGACGTCAAGAAACTGTAACTCCTCAGAGGAGGAAGTCACAGTAAATTGAAGACCGAGTACTCCATTGTTGAGGTGTAGATGGAAATCATTCAAAGAGTCAATAGAACAAATCATAAAAATGTCGTCGATGTAGCGCCACCAGCACAGGACCCACTGATAAAAGGGTGATGCATATACAAGTTTGTCCTCAACCTCCGCCATAAAAATGTTGGCATAAGTTGGCGCCACGTTGGACCCCATGGCCACACCGTGTGACTGTTGGTAAAAGGTGGTGCCAAAGAGGAAATAATTCCTCTTGAGGACTAACTCGAGGAGGCTGAGGACAAACCGGCGGGCATCAGGAGTGAGTCCCATGCCGGCCAGAGCCACATTGACGACATTTAATCCATAATCATGTGAAATAGACGTATACAGCGACACAACATCAAAACTGACTAAATAGAAATGAGCCGGAAGAGTGATCTCACTCAACCTAGTCAAAAAATGCCCAGTGTCTCTGACATAGGAGGGCGCTGAGGTTGCATGGACACGGAGCAACCTATCAAGAAAGATGGCAATGGTGCTAAAGATAGATCCCCTGCCAGACACAATGGGTCTGCCAGGGGGATCAATCAGACATTTATGCATCTTGGGGAGAACATAAATCAGCGGGGTGACGGGGTGCTGAACCTTGAGAAATTGGCATAAGTCAGTGTCTATAATACCCTGCTTGCAGGCTGTGTCCACTAAATCAGCGATCACCCTTGCAATCTCCCATTTGGGATCCTGCCTCAACGTTACATATACCTCCCCATCATCCAACTGCCTACGTATCTCTCCCAAGTATTTATCCGTGTCCATAATAACCACAGCGCCCCCCTTGTCGGCAGGCTTGATGGTAATGTCACTGTTGCGTATCAGCTCTTTTAGAGCTTCTCTCTCATCATGTGTAATATTAGACCTGTACTGCACCTGTCTACTCTGTTATTGGAGGCTTTTTTTGATACTAATGTTACCAACAGGGGTGTGTCGAATAGTGATGTTTCTGAATTGTCTCTAGCCAAATATGGGTTACGTAATAGGAGCCTTTTTTTGCCCCCTCATAACAATCACATTGTTGAATCATATATTCAGCTAGTCACCAAACAGATTAGAATGCTCCAACAACAGAGTAGACAGGTGCAGTACAGGTCTAACATTACACATGATGAGAGAGAAGCTCTAAAAGAGCTGATACGCAACAGTGACATTACCATCAAGCCTGCCGACAAGGGGGGCGCTGTGGTTATTATGGACACAGAGAAATACTTGGGAGAGATACATAGGCAGTTGGATGACGGCGAGGTATATGTAACGTTGAGGCAGGATCACAAATGGGAGATTGCAAGGGTGATCGCTTATTTAGTGGACACAGCCTGCAAGCAGGGTATTATAGACACTGACTTATGCCAATTTCTCAAGGTTCAGCACCACGTCACCCCGCTGATTTATGTGCTCCCCAAGATACATAAATGTCTGATTGATCCCCCTGGCAGAGCCATTGTGTCTGGCAGGGGATCTATCTTTAGCACCATTGCCATCTTTCTTGATAGGTTGCTCCGTGTCCATGCAAACTCAGCACCCTCCTATATCAGAGACACTGGGCATTTTTTGACTAGGTTGAGTGAGATCACTCTTCCGGCTCATTTCTATTTAGTCAGTTTCGATGTTGTGTCACTGTATACGTCTATTTCACATGATTATGGATTAAATGTCGTCGATGTGGCCCTGGCCGGCACAGGACTCACTCCTGATGCCCACCGGTTTGTCCTCAGTCTCCTCGAGTTAGTCCTCAAGAGGAATTATTTCCTCTTTAACACCACCTTTTACCAACAGTCACGCGGTGTGGCCATGGGGTCCAACCAACCAACTTATGCCAACATTTTTATGGCGGAGGTTGAGGACAAACTGGTATATGCATCACCCTTTTATCAGTGGGTCCTGTGCTGGTGGCGCTACATCGACGACATTTTTATGATTTGTTCTATTGACTCTTTGAATGATTTCCATCTACACCTCAACAATGGGGTACCCGGTCTTCAATTTACTGTGACTTCCTCCTCTGAGGAGTTACAGTTTCTTGACGTCAGGGTGTACATTGAAGAGGGCCAGTTAAAAACAGACTTGTACAAGAAGCCTACCGAAGGAATAATCTCCTGTGATACGATAGTTGTCATCCATGCCGCATGCTAGATTCCTTGCCTTGGAGTCAGGTGCTGCGTGTGAGACGAGTTGTATCTGATGATCATGTATTCAGCCATCGGATCAACGAGATGTGCAATAAATTCTCTCAGAGGAGATATCCTGGTAGGTTATTGTGTAGGTCTAGGGCCAGGGTCTCCTTGGTTGACAGAGTGTCCACATTTCAATCTTCGTCTATAAGCAGAAATGCGACACGTATCCCGTTTGTTTCCACCTATGGCAACCACAGTGCTGAGATCACACATATTTTGAGAAAAGAGTGGCATTTCCTTCATAGGGGTTTTCCGACTATACATCAGTTTGACAGTCCGCCATTGATGGCATACAAGCGGGCACTAATTTCCATGACAAGCTGATTAAAACTGACATTGGAGATGTTATTAAAGGGGGTCAAACTTACCTTAAACCCAGAAAGATGGGAAATTTCCCATGCTTGGGTTGTTGCAACTGTGGGAATATGTTAAAGGGGAACACCTTTGTACACCCTTACAGTGGCAAGAAATATAACATCACAGGATATTATACATGTCAGTCCAAGTTTGTAATCTACATGATTGTCTGTCCCTGCAGTTTGATCTATGTGGGAGAGACATCCATGGAGATTAGGGAACGTATTAATAAACACAAAAGCACCATTAGGGAAAAAATGATGGACAAACCGGTGGCGAATCATTTTGTTGACTGTGGACACTCTGTCAGACAATTGAGATTCAGGGTCATTGACTCTGTTGATGTCCCCAAGAGGGGTGGTGATAGGGAACGTATGTTGAGGAAAAAAGAGCTGAAATGGATCTTTACATTACAATCGCTACAACCCCAGGGACTCAACATTGAATTTAATGTAAACAGTATTGATAGATAGGTAGAGTTCTATTCATGTCTGACTCAGTATAGACAATGGTTTTAATGGTAGACTATGGTTTATTTATATTATTTAGCTTTGATCACCAAATTCACATGTCCATTCACACTACACATCTGTGTTGTGTATCTGATACGTTGTTTCGTCCGGTTCCGTTGGATTGAAATACTCTCTTTCCCATATCCATCATATTTAAATGGCCATGTTCTATATTTGTTCGACCTTATGAAATGTCTATTTAGATAAAGTAGATACTTTGCTTTGCTTTTGGGTGATTGTCTATATGGGAGACAGGTGTTTGTCCCCATTGACACACATATGTCGAACAGTTAGGTCTGGCGATAGGACCTTCCAGTTGGCTGTATTTTTTATGTGTGCAAAGGACCTTACGCTCGACACGTGATCATCATGTGACTCGATGACACATTATGCACGTGACTGACAGCTTTGCGTCACGGCGCTAGCGCGATGACGTAATGGACATGCGCATTGTGATCGGCCAGACGCCGAGATGGATGGGAATACGTCCAGCGTGACTGGACGTTGAATATATGTATCAGGTACAGATTTATTTCATTGTATGTTGCATATGGCCTGATTATAGAACAGGCTGTTTATAATTGCTCTGATATATTGAGTGGGCTGAGCTTTTTAATGATTGGCTCCAACTTCTGGTGGGAGAGGTCAACTATTTGTATTTAACATTGCCAGTTTTTACAGTTTGTATACTTGACAAAGGCTACTGTGTAGCCGAAACGTCGTACTTTGTCTGTGTGTGCACTCAAGGCTTCCAATAAATAACGCACTGGGTATGCTGCTGTGACTAACATCCTTCATTGCTGTTCCTGGACTGCTGTGGATCTGCGGTCCCATCACGCCTGTTGCATTCCGCGACATATACAACCTGACTCGTTTTCTGAACTTCGCTGACTCTTTACAAACATTTTTGTTGATAAGTTTAGGACATGCAAACCCTGTCAACAAAATCACCCCAAACCCACCTTAGAATGCCCAATTTTATAAGCCCACTCATTTTCAGCGTGAATTTCCCAAAAGTGTCTCTGAAGATTAAGGACATTCTCTCTAAATTTGACAATTAAGCTAATCTAGCTATCCGCTGACCATCCTGACCTCTGCCTGATCTCTACTAAAAACTGCGCCTGTAATGTAAAGTAATGTCACCAATGCAGTATGTAAAGCTGTAAATTCCTATTAACAGGCTGGTAACCACCACTTCACATCAGTCATCACTAGATGGTGCTGGTACGGTCTCCTCTTAAAGGGACAGGAAGTGAGTAGTGAGAGTGAGGAGAGAGTCCGTTCAGAGTGAGAAGAGTCTGATGAATGTTCACCATGTAGCTACCACTTTAGCCCCCTTGGCAGTGGCCAGGCTGAGGGAGGTTGGAGGAGGAATCATCAGAAGCTGCCTAGCACAGACAAGTGTAGACTTATATATAGAGCAAATCTAGTGGAGATAGCAACAGTCATAGCACCTAGTGACCGGGTGACTGGGAGAAGCCTCAAGCTTCTGGACACACCACTACAACTAAGCACAAAGTTGTGTTTTACCACATCTATGGATCGTGTGGATCTGTTTGTATTAGCAACCAGTACAAAGAATGGGGCAGAAGTCGCATGCCTGCCATTAGAGAGAACCGCCCTGAATGTTGTAGAAGAACAAGAGAGAACGTAAGATTACATTATATCCAGTACCTGGCTGTTAGGAAGGGAACCAGTTACCTAATAAGCACAGATAAAGGACTCATTGATAACAGCAAAAGGAAGTATATTAGTGTCATCAGAACATGGAAGCCTGGTAGTGCCTTACTTGAGCCTGTCAGTCTCAACTGAACCTGTCTCCTGTAATTATAGCACAAGTAGGAGCAGAAGTGTATCTGAACACCTCCAGAATAACTGAACCTGTAACTGTCACCTCAAGGCAAGTGATTCTGATTAAATGTTCCATTTATTTATTCAAAATGACTCCTCTTAATTCTACCACCTCATTTGCACCCAAGGGTGCTGGCGTCACGAACCTCAGGGACCCTGCCTTCCCTGCATCTAAAACCCATACCACCGTTGCTATCCTTCTCATCACTGCATGTTGCCCAGGGAGCTGCAGAAACATAAGTACCAACTACTACCCCCATCACGCCACCACACTCACACATTGCCCCTGCGGCCTCAGTCGCTGCATTTGCACTGTGTTTGCACAGCACTGTGGAAAGGGTTCATGAACACAGAGACTTTTGGGACTTTTTAGCTAATAATGAGAAGCTAGTAATTTTCCACAGCTACCATAAGGTTTGAAGAAGCGCATGTTTTGGAGGAAAAACTGCTGTGTCATTCCATTGAGTATCATTAACCACTTCACATCCGGGCCATTTGCCCCCTTCCTGACCAGGCCTAATTTTGCAAATCTGACATATCTCACTGTATGTGGTAATAACTTTGGAACACTTTTACTTATCCAAGCCATTCAGAGATTGTTTTCTCGTGACACATTGTAATTCATGATAGTCATAAATTTGAGTCAATATATTTTACCTTTATTTATGAAAAAATCCCAAATTTACCAAACATTTAGAAAAATTCGCAATTTTCTAAATTTCAATTTCTCTGCTTTTAAAACAGAAAGTGATACCTCATAAAATATTTATTACTTAACATTCTCCATATGTCTACTTTATGTTGGCATCATTTTGGAAATGTCATTCAATTTTTTAGGACGTTGGAAGGCTTAGAATTTTAGAAGCAATTCTTAAAAATTTTAAGAAAATTGCCAAAACCCACTTTTTAAGAACCAGTTCAGGTCTGAAGTCACTTTGTGGGGTTACATAGTGGATACCCCCATAAATGACCCCATTGTATAAACTACACCCCTCAAGTTACTTAAAACTGATTTTACAAACTTTGTTAACCCTTAAGGTGTTCCACAAGAATTAAAGGAAAATGGAGATCAAATTTTTAAATTTCACTTTTTTGTCTGATTTTCCATTTTAATCAATTTTTTCTTTAACACATCGAGGGTTAACAGCCAAACAATAAACTCAATATTTATTACCCTGATTCTGCGGTTTACAGAAACACCCCACATGTGGTCATAAACTGCTGTATGGGCACACAGCAGGGAGCAGAAGAAAAGGAGCGCCACATGATTTTTGGAAGGCAGATTTTGCTGAATTGGTTTTTAGATGCCATATCCCATTTGAAGCCCCCATGATGCACCCTTACAGTAGAAACTCCCCAAAAGTGACCCTATTTTGGAAACTAGGGGATAAGGTGCCAGTTTTGTTAGTACTACTTTTGGGTACATTGATTTTTTGATCAATCATTATAACACTTTATGGGGCAAGGTGACCAAAAAACTGTTTGTTTTAGCACAGTTTTTATTTATTTATTTTTACATCGTTCAACTGATGGGTTAGGTCATGTGACAGTTTTATAGAGCAGATCATTACGGGCGTGGCAATACCTAATATGTATACTTTTTCTTCTTTATTTAAGCTTTACACTATAATAGCATTTTTGAAACAAAAAAAAATTGTTTTAATGTGTCCATGTTTTGAGAGCTATAGTTTTTTTTGTTTTTTTACTGATATTCCTATGTAGGGACTCATTTTTTGCGGAATGAGGTGACAGTTTTGTTGGTACCATTTTGTGGGGCATACGCCTTTCTGATCACTTGGTGTTGTACTTTTTGTGATGTAAGGTGACAAAAATGGCTTTTTTTGACACCTTTTTTTATTTTATTATTACGGTGTTCATGTGGTATTTTTATAAAGCTGGTTGTTACGGATGCGGCGATACCTAATATGTATACTTTTTTTTATTTATTTCACTTTAACACAATAATAGCATTTTTGAAACAAAAAAATGATGTTTTAATGTGTCCATGTTCTGAGAGCTATAGTTTTGTTATTTTTTGAGCAATTTTCTTATGTAGGGGCTAATTTTTTGTGAAAGGAGGTGACGGTTTTATTGGTACCATTTTGTGGGACATACGCCTTTTTGATCACTTGGTGTTGCACTTTTTGTGATGTAAGGTGACAAAAATGGCTTTTTTGACACAGTTTTTTTATTTTGTTATGGTATTTATCGGACTGGGTGGATCATGTGATATTCATAGAGCCGACCGTCAATACCAAATATGTCTATTTTATTTATTTTTTTCTATTTTAAATTTTTTTTTTTTATTCCTTACTTTTTTTTTTTTTACACTTTTCGTCCCCCATAAGGTCATACAAGACCTCTGGGGGCCATTTAACTTTTTTTTTTCACTATTGATTTCTCCTGCAACTGGGGCTGACATAGTAGCCCCAGTTGCAGGACATATAGAACCACTTCCCGGACTTTTTTAGGTAACGTGCAGGAGGTGGTTAAAGCTCGAATGTAAGTCTTAGAGAGACGAGGAATGGTAACATTGTATTTGTGCTGAGTTTCTCCACTCCACCCCTCCCACTAGAAGGTTCTAGTTCAGCTAGAAACTGTATATAAGGAGAGCAGTCACAGACCCTAGTGTTCTGCAGTTATGGAACAGTGCTTAGAAGAGGAGACTCTGCCAGATACTTGAGTGACCAGAAGAAGACGCTTAGATGGGGAGTTCTGCTGCCGATAGCTCTATGCAAGTATCTCTCGTCTTGCAGTTTTTCTCCCCAGTACCGGGAGACAACTCCATGTGCAAGATCTGCAGGATTAGAATAGTATGTGGGCGTTTAAGCACAAACATAGGTACCACGGCTCTATTGCCCAGTAATTTGCTGGTGCACAAGCTTATCTTCCACCTAGCCACGTTGCTGGCAGTGCAGTCTCCGCAGAACTTAGGAATTAAATTTTTTTTCGGGAACTGATGGTGGGCACATGGCCTCATTGGAAAATGCCGGCAATATTTCTCCCAAAAAGCCATTCCTGCCTTGTACTGTCATGTGGCAGAGAACATGGGCAGCTCCTTGCAATTTTCGCAGTGTGGCAAGGTGCACGCCACCGTAGGCATATGGTGCAGCTGTTACAGGTAGGTACATGTCTTTCATGGCCCACTGGGTAAATATTTTATCTGGTGAGGCAGCACCACACCAAAAAGGCCACGTTTGTGTTGGTCTCGTTTCCACACCAGCTGCTTATCCACCTCCTCCTCATTGGACATCCCCCCCCCAGCAGTAGGGCACAGGGTCACTCCCACTCCCATCTATCATATGTGTAAAATGAAGTGTTTCCATGTGGTGTTAGAGCTGATCAGCCTGGCCGGGAGTAACCACACAGCCGATCACTTGGTAAAGTGCATCAAGCAGCAAATATCCTGTCGGCTGTCTCCCTGCCAACTCCAACTGGGCAAGGTGCTCAATGACAAAGGCCGCACCTTCATGGCTATACTGTATTTGGGGAAACAACACATGCTCCCTGCACGGCGCACATGATCAATTTAGTCATGCAACGCTTTGTGAAAACGTACACTGGCTTACAGAAGGTTCTGGCCACGTCCAGGAGACCGTCCTTGCATTTCAGCCATTGGTATGGAGCGTTACCCTGGACTTGCAGTAACAAAATGGTCTGCTGTCACACGGCTAAATCTGCTAAGTTCTAACGCCCTGGAATTCCACATTGTAGATGCTAGAGCGTATGTACAAGCCGCGTAAAGTGGTGAATGATTTTGTCACTGGAGAACCATACTTTTAAAACATTGCTATCAAAGAAAATGGGGGAATGTTTTCCTCCCTCCAAAAGGAAGACCAAATTACTTTAATACCAGGAAGTACTGTGTACGCAATCTGTCACAGCTATTGGCGAGCAGACGCCTGCTGCCCACATGTCTGGCGCCCCTCTTCGCCCCCCTGCAGAGTCACCCACCTCCCGCCTCCACTGCTACCACAAGTAGAGGAAACCTCAGCAGCAGCAGGTTCAGTATCATCTACATGATGGAGTAAATGTTCCATGTACTGTGCCAGGTTGACGCAAATCAGCAGACATATTGCCTCAATGCCCAGGTTCAGTTCTACTCTGGCCTTTCGACGGCACATACACTGTTCCCTGACTTCATGGGCTGCCGAGCAGGCAGACCGGAATGCTAGCCCCAACTTGCCCAGTACATTGTCTCCGATCTCACTTATCCAGCCTTCAGTGTCATTTCAGAGATGTTTTTCAGCACAGAACGGGGTGCGGTGACACCCAAATGGACTAAGTTGTCTTCCACCAGTGTCCAAAATATCATTTTTCTGAAATGTAAACAAGGCATGGATCCGTGAGGATTTTCACACTCCTCCGGCTGAGGCCAAAGAATAGATCTGCCCTTGTTGACCGTGCCCCATCATGCCTCAGCCTCTGTCTGCCTGCCTCTGTCTGTACCATATGGCTGTGAAGGAGCCCAGCACCGCCTATAACCAGGAATCTGCTTCTTGCTCAGAAGGTCAGATCGCCGTAATCTCGCAATGGATGAGCTCGCGCATGCGCAGTTCCTTCCCTGAGGCTGATGCCAGGACAGGGAAGGAACACTATGCCGACACTGCGCATCGCGATATTACGGCGATCTGACTTTGTGAGCAAGGAGATTCCTGGTTATAGGCGTTGCTGGGCTTCTTCACAGGGGGACATGGCTGGGCTCCAGAACGGTTAGTGCAGCCCCTTTGGCTCCTTACCAGGCTGATTTACATAAATTTTAAATCATTTTTTACACTCCATAAAGCCACTCAGAGATATGGGACAAGTATATTGCGGACATGATAGCGGCGATCTAGCTGTGCATGTCGCATCTCTATTGGGTAAAAAGAGGTGACAGAATCCCTTTAAAATTTTATCGCTCAAGGAAGATTGGGAAGAAAAAT
The DNA here is from genome assembly GCF_905171765.1 of Bufo bufo. Classification (NCBI taxonomy): domain Eukaryota; kingdom Metazoa; phylum Chordata; class Amphibia; order Anura; family Bufonidae; genus Bufo; species Bufo bufo. Next base: position 697,324,731 of record NC_053391.1, on the reverse strand, counting down.
TAAAACGCAGAAACGAAAAACCTCTGCTACAGCAATACACAGGCCAAGGCAACTCATTTCCTGTGAGTGTTAAAGTGAAATTTTGTAAAATAAGAGAGAGAGGAGGCCACGCCACATGTGCGGTGTCAGTAGGTAATGGTAAAGAGAAGAAGTAAGGGTGCGCTTACCATAAGGGGTTGTGAGGTGTCACAACCACCATGTAGACCATTGCTGGTTATTTTTCTCACCGATCAGCACAACGGTGTATGTCTAGCTGCAGCCGCGGTTATTTTCTTCTGTGCTGCCTCACTGGGGGCAATCTTCAGAATAGGTATCCGAATATAGAAAAAATGTATGTAGATAAACCGCTTGTCCGGCGCTGCTTGAGGTACTTCAAACTTGAAACAGAATGAGGTTAAAGAAAGCTTTTATTATTTCACTGTCAATGCGTTTCGAGGGTAGGAAAACCCTCTTCGTCAGGACAATATACAGAATTTGTAAACACAAATGTTTAGAAAGCAGTGGTTTTTGCGCGCAGGCTGGGGGCAGGACTGGGGGCGTTCTTGTCATGAGTGACATGAATGGGATTGCCACCTTCGCTTGTTATTCTGGTATTCTATTGGTGGAGTGTAACTCATTTTGGGTTATAGTGCGCTGGAGTATGACAATGTGTCAAAAAGATGTGGCGATGTGTGGAGGAGATTCAAGTGCCACTCGGTGAACTATCAGAGGTGGCTAGAGGGAGAAGAGGTCCGTGCTGCAGTCTGTGCATTGATCTGTCACTGATGGTGTTGCAGGAAACAATAAGTAACAAATAAAGATCTGACTGACTTGATCCCAAACTAAGGAACAAAAGGGTGAGCCCTATTAAATCCCCAGAGCTCTCCCTCACTGCTCAGCCCATGCAAAGATCTCAATGATAGAAAGTTGCATGTCCACGTACCTTAGACTGAATGACACCTGCAAACCCTATAATAGTGAGGGGACACGACCACCGGCTCCCTGCACTTAATACGGAGGGAGTCAGGGTCACCTAGAATCAAGCCAACAGGAAAACACCAATACAGAAATAGACTTATATTGAGGAACCAGCAGTAGCAACTTCAAGCAGTGAACCCAATCCAGGAAGTAGTATAAACCGCAAAGTGAAGCAGTATGGGAGGACATATATAGGGAGGCAATCACTACTAATAGATGACAGCTGGGAGAGGGAGAAGAGATGTCAAAGTGAAAGCAAAACAAAAGAACATCATGCAGGAGGTACTGAAGAACGTCTTTCAGAACTTCTCAGAGATCTGGCGGTGACAGTACCCCTCCCTCTACGAGTGGACTCTGGACACTCAAAGCCCACCTTCTCAGGATGGGACCTATGGAATGCCCTGAGAAGACGAGTGGCCTTAATGTCCTCCACTGGAACCCATATTTTCTCCTCAGGACCATAACCCTCCCAATGAACGAGGTACTGAAGAGAACTGCGGACAATACGAGAGTCCACAATCCTAGAGACCTGAAATTCAAGATTACCATCAACCACAATCGGAGGGGGAAGCAAAGAGGAGGGTACAGTGGGTTGGACATAAGGTTTTAATAGGGACTTGTGAAAAACATTATGGATCTTCCAAGTCTGAGGAAGATCAAGATGGTAGGCAAAGGGATTGATGACGGACAAGATTTTGTAAGGCCCGATAAACTTAGGACCCAACTTCCAGGAGGGAACCTTCAATTTGATATTCTTAGTAGACACCCACACCAGATCACCAACATTCAGGTCCGGACCAGGCACACGTCTCTTATCCGCCACACGCTTATATCTCTCACTCATGCTCTTTAGATTATCCTGAATCTTTTGCCAAATAGATGACAAAGACGAGGAGAATCTCTCCTCGTCAGGTAAACCAGAAGCCCCCTCTCCAGAGAATGTCCCAAACTGCGGATGAAACCCATATGCACCAAAAAATGGTGACTTATCAGAGGACTCCTGACGACGGTTATTTAAAGCAAACTCAGCAAGGGAGAGAAAAGAACACCAATCCTCCTGATTCTCCGCCACAAAACAGCGCAGATATGTCTCCAGATTCTGATTGACGCGCTCCGTCTGGCCATTCAACTGTGGGTGGAAAGCAGAAGAGAATGATAACCGAACCCCCAAGCAAGAACAGAAAGCCTTCCAGAATCTGGAAACAAACTGCGTGCCCCTATTAGAGACTATGTCTGAAGGAATACCATGCAATTTGACAATGTGATCAATAAATGCCTGCGCCAGCGTTTTAGCATTGGGCAACCCAGGAAAAGGAATAAAATGTGCCATTTTGCTAAAACGGTCCACCACAACCAGAATCACAGTCTTCCCTGAGGAACGAGGCAGGTCCGTAATGAAATCCATGGACAGATGTGTCCAAGGACGGGAAGGAATGGGTAACGGAAGGAGAGGACCTGATGGCCGTGAATGAGGGACTTTGGCACGAGCGCAGGTCTCGCAAGCTGCCACAAAACCCTCAACCGACTTACGAAAAGCCGGCCACCAGAATCTCCGAGCAATGAGATCCACTGTGGCTCTACCCCCCAGGTGCCCAGCAAGGACAGTATCGTGGTGCTCCTTAAAAACCTTGTGTCGTAAAGCGAGAGGCACAAACAACCTCCCAGGAGGACAAAGATCAGGAGCCTCTGCCTGGGCTGCCTGAACCTCTGCCTCCAATTCAGGATAAAGAGCAGACACAACCACCCCTTCAGCCAAAATGGGACCCGGGTCTTCAAAGTTCCCCCTCCCGGAAAACAACGTGACAGGGCATCCGCCTTCACATTCTTAACCCCAGGGCGGAACGTGACAACAAAATTAAACCTTGAAAAGAACAAAGACCATCTGGCCTGTCTCGGGTTCAGACGCTTGGCTGACTCCAAGTAGGCCAGATTCTTATGGTCGGTAAACACGGTAATAGGGTGTCTGGCTCCCTCTAGCTAATGGCGCCATTCCTCAAAAGCTAACTTGATGGCCAACAACTCCCTATCTCCCAGATCGTAATTTCTCTCTGCGGAGGAGAGTTTCTTCGAGAAAAAGGCACACAGTCGCCATTTGGTAGGAGAGGGACCCTGAGACAAGACCGCACCCACACCCACCTCAGAAGCGTCCACCTCAACAATGAAGGGCAGAGAGACATCAGGTTGTACCAAGATGGGAGCGGAAGCAAAACTCTCTTTGATACTAGAAAAGGCCATACGCGCCTCTTCCGACCAGGAGGAAAAATCTACCCCCTTTCTAGTCATATCAGTCAGTGGCTTAACAACAGAAGAATAATTCAAAATGAACTTCCTGTAATAATTGGCAAAACCTAAAAAGCGCATCAGCAACTTCTGATTCTCAGGAAGCTCCCAATCAAGCACAGCGTGGACCTTCTCGGGGTCCATGCGAAAACCAGAAGCGGAGAGAAGAAAACCCAGAAATTTAATTTCTGGAACCACAAACACACATTTCTCCAGTTTAGCGTACAATTTATTCTCCCGCAGAATGAGCAAGACCTGACGTAGGTGGTCCCTATGAGTTTTGAAATCAGGAGAAAAAAATCAAAATGTCATCTAGATACACTAGTACAAATTTCCCCATTAAATGATAAAAAATGCTGTTCACAAAATGTTGGAAGACGGCTGGAGCATTCATCAAACCAAAAGGCATAACCAAATTCTCAAAATGGCCCTCAGGGGTATTGAAGGCCGTCTTCCATTCGTCCCCTTCTCTGACCCTGACCAGGTTGTATGCCCCTCTTAAATCCAACTTGGAAAAAACTTTAGCCCCAACAATCTGGTTAAACAGGTCCGGGATCAGAGGAAGCGGATAAGGATCACGAACTGTGATACTGTTCAGCTCCCTGAAATCCAGACATGGTCTTAAAGAACCATCTTTTTTCTTAACAAAAAAGAAACCAGCGGCAACAGGTGACTTCGAGGGTCGTATGTGTCCCTTTCTCAGGCTCTCAGGGATATAAGAACGCATAGCGACCCTTTCAGGTTGGGAGAAATTGTATAAACGAGATTTAGGCAGCTTGGCGCCTGGGATGAGATTAATAGGGCAATCGTACTCGCGGTGAGGGGGCAACTCCTGAACACCACTCTCAGAAAACACATCCGAAAATTCAGAAAGAAAAGATGGTACAGACTTAGTAGAAACCTCTGAAAGAGACGTCGAGAGGCAATTCTCTCTGCAAAAGTCACTCCAACCATTTATTTGCCTCGCTTGCCAATCAATGGTGGGGTTATGTTTAGTGAGCCAGGGTAGCCCCAACACTAGAGGAGTAGGTAACCTGCTTAGGACGAAACATGACACATCCTCAACATGAGCATCACCCACAGTCAAACGGATATGGTGAACTATGCCCTTTAATGATTTTTGAGAAAGTATAAAAGAATCAATAGCAAAAACAGGTATGTCCTTTCCCAAAGTGCATACCTGGAAACCATGTGTTATAGCAAATTGATTATCAATGAGATTGACTTCTGCTCCACTATCTACAAAAATCTCACAAACAATGTTCTTGCTCTCTAGCGCCAACCTGGCAGGTAGGACAAAATGGGAACTACAAGCAAACGGAAAACCTTCAATTTCCGCATCAACCTTGCCAATAGTAACAGATGGAACGTTTTTAGAGGACTTTTTTCTTTTTGTTTCTTTATTATTCTCTAAAAACTCCCTGAATCTCCTAGAGGGACAAACATTTTCCAAATGATTTATACCTCCACAACAGAAACAAACGCTCCTCTGAGAGCTGAATCCTCTGTTGCTAGAGGCAAGCAAACCCAGCTGCATGGGCTCCTGCTCAAAGGGGATTGAGAGAGACTGAGACCCCTGCGCACTGAATGAGACCGCCCCACTGTGCTTGGACTGAGTATGACAGGAAGGAGTGATCTCTCCTCTCTCTCTAAGACGTCTGTCAATACGAACAGCCTGAGACATGGCGGACGCCAAGGAGGTAGGTCTCTCATGAAAGGCAAATGCATCCTTCAATCCCTCTGAAAGACCATGGCAAAATTGACTTCGGAGTGCAGCATCATTCCAACCAGTATCAGCTGCCCATCTCCGAAATTCTGAACAGTATAACTCTGCGGATTGTTTACCCTGGCATAAAAGACGCAGTTTAGATTCATCCAGAGCAACACGATCTGGATCATCATATATCTGACCCAGGGCTACGAAAAATTCATCCACTGATCGGAGGGGCCGTACCAGAGGAATGGGGAAGTAGGCGAAAATGGAGTTTGCAAGCCTCTCTAAAACAAACAAAATTCTCACTACCCCCCGAGAAGGTATCTGGAAGCGAGATCTTAGGCTCAGAACAAACTCCATGAACGCAAGCAGAACCGGTCACCTGAAACTGAGATACAGTTTTACGGAGCTCTGCGACCTCCAGTGAAAGAGCCTGCATGCGGTCCGTCAAGGCTAAAACCGGATCCATGCTTAAGACGGTTTTGGCGGTTTATAATGTCACGGATGGTGTTGCAGGAAACAATAAGTAACAAATAAAGATCCGACTGACTTGATCCCAAACTAAGGAACAAAAGGGTGAGCACTATTAAATCCCTAGAGCTCTCCCTCACTGCTCAGCCCATGCAAAGATCTCAATGATAGAAAGTTGCATGTCCACGTACCTTAGACTGAATGACACCTGCAAACCCTATAATAGTGAGGGGACACGACCACCGGCTCCCTGCACTTAATACGGAGGGAGTCAGGGTCACCTAGAATCAAGCCAACAGGAAAACACCAATACAGAAATAGACTTATCTTGAGGAACCAGCAGTAGCAACTTCAAGCAGTGAACCCAATCCAGGAAGTAGTATAAACCGCAAAGTGAAGCAGTATGGGAGGAGATATATAGGGAGGCAATCACTGCTAATAGATGACAGCTGGGAGAGGGAGAAGAGATGTCAAAGCGAAAGCAAAACAAAAGAACATCATGCAGGAGGTACTGAAGAACGTCTTTCAGAACTTCTCAGAGATCTGGCGGTGACATGATCGCAGCACAATGCTTTTTAAACATTTCTGTTTTCATATTTTGTATATTGTTCTGACGAAGAGGGTTTTCCTACCCTCGAAACGCATCGACAGTGAAATAATAAAAGCTTTCTTTATCCTCATTCTGAATCAAGTTTGAAGTACCTCAAGCAGCGCAGGACAAGCGGTTTATCTACATACATTTTTTCCTATTTTCGGTTAAAATTAAATTAAGCATCAGGCCTCAATCATTCATTTCAGCCTATTGTATTTCCACACGGTTGGAATTAAATTTTTTGGGGCCTTTTAGCAAATGAGGCAGTGGAAAAAATGGCTCAAGGCTCATTGAAAAGGGTTCAGGCAGAAACCGTTCTGTCCTGTGTGGGGGGCCTGGTTTGATCCTTGCTATGGGGCCCTTACTTCTCTATGTACACCACTGACTATAATACTACGCCTATGTACAAGAATTTATATATATATAAATAGGAGATCAGGGAATTATAAACGAACGGTCACATGTTTTAACATTTTTCAAGACAGACGGGTAAATTTCATTATGGAAAAAAGGAAACAACGACTAATGCAAATAAATTGGGAAATAATACAGCATTTTGAAACTATTAGACTATTGGAACACTGTCACTATTATGGGGGCGCTGTGGATGTCTCTGTTGTGGGGGCACTGTGGATGTCACTGTTATGGGGGTTTCTGTGGATGTCACTGTTGTGGGGGCACTGTGGACGTCACTGTTATGGGGCACTGTGGATGTCACTGTTTTAGGGGAACTGTGGATGTCACTGTTATGGGGCACTGTGGATGTCACTGTTATGTGGCACTGTGGATGTCACTGTTATGGGGGTGCTGTGGATGTCACTGTTATGGGTGCACTGTGGATGTCACTGTTATGGGGGTGCTGTGGATGTCACTGTTATTGGGGCACTGTGGATGTCACTGTTATGGGTGCACTGTGGATGTCACTGTTATGGGGGTGCTGTGGATGTCACTGTTATGGGGGCACTGTGGATGTCACTGTTATGAGGGCACTGAGGATGTCACTGTTATGGGGGCACTGTGGATGTCACCGTTTTAGGGGCACTGTGGATGTCAATGTTATGGGGGCACTGTGGCTGTCGCTGTTATGGGGGCACTGTGGCTGTCACTGTTATGGGGGGATCTGTGGTTGACACTGTTATTGGGGCACTGTGGCTGTCGATTGTTATGGGGGCACTGTGGCTGACACTGTTATGGGGGGATCTGTGGATGACACTGTTATGGGGGGATCTGTGGATGACACTGTTATTGGGGGATCTGTGGATGACACTGTTATGGGGGGATCTGTGGATGACACTGTTATGGGGGGATCTGTGGATGACACTGTTATGGGGGGGGCACTGTGGATGTCACTGTTATGTTGGCACTGTGAAGGTTACTGTTATGGGGGTAAAGTGGATGTCACTGTTATGGGGATACTGTGGATGTTACTGTTATGGGGCACTGTAAATGTCACTGTTATGGGGGCACTTTGGATGTCACTGTTATGGGGAGCACTGTTGATGTCATTGTAATGGGGGCGCTGTGGATGTCACTGTAATGGGGGCGCTGTGGAGGTCACTTAAATAGGGGCGTTGTTTTTGTCACTGTAATTACTGTGTCCTGCACATGCACCGGGTTCCCCGGGCTGATCACGGTCATATTACATGTGGATAACACATAATAGGCCAAGATAAACCCTGCTGTAGACAGGAATGAAAAACATAGGATTACGCCTCATGTACACGACCGTATATGTTTGGCGGCCTGGAAGTAGCGGATCCCCTAAATAAAAATACTGTTCGTGTGCGATCTGCATTTTATTGCAGTCCCATCGACTTCTATGGGTTCGAGATCTGCATTATGAGGTCTAGAATAGGACATGTTCTATTGTAACACCCCAGAGTGGTGTTACCATTCCTACACCCTGCTACTGTCTCTAATGTGCTAACATACATGCCATCCTGTGTATTTATTTCCTTCAACACTGTGCACTTTTATTATTGTCATGAAAATGTTTTGTTCATGTAATGTGCCTTGTTCACCAGCAGGTGGCAGCGTATATGGCAGAGCTATCCTCAGACAAAATGGAACTTGCCATACCATTCCACCCCTCCCCCGGGCAAAGGTGGGCCAGTCCTGCTTCCTACCAGAAGGGAGGAACAGCAGTTCCAGTTAGTTCGGGTTGGAGTTCTAGTCTGGACAGGAGAGGAGTAAGGTGTGGCACGCTCACAGCCTGATGTGCCTATGTCAGCTAGAGCAGCCTAAGCTCTGCTGACCATGGAAGCAGATGTCTGGAAGCCATAGGGACCAGAGGAAATCATTCTTCAGCTGGAAGTTAAGTTATTTACTGAGTGTCAGGAGGGGAATAACAGCCCAAGGCACCCACTCCAGGGATACCAGAACAGGCCTAAAGTACAGAAACCAGACCTAAGCAGAGTTTAGTGCAGCACAGAGAAAGAAAGCAAAGTATTTAGGCAAGCCTGTCAGTACAGCACAGGAAGAGAGAAAGCAGAGTTTTTGAGTTTGCCTGCCAGTTTATGCCAAAGCCTGCTGGAATCAAGACAAAGCCTGCAAATTGTTTGGATGAACGTTTATTCAAGTAAAGCTGCCGTTGAACTTTATATCAAGGTCTGGACTCAAGTTATTCTTCATCCCCTAACTCAACTATTCCCCTTTATTTCCTTCAGAGCCAAAGCCTGGGGTCCCGCGGTATCCAGGTAGGAGCACCGTGACACATATAGGCCGGTCCACACCACTCGGCATTCCACTAAACCTGGGACACGATAGGGCCCTGGGGGGGGGGGGCACTTTGCTAAAATGTTTTCTGGAACTGACATATGGATGTGGAAAACACATGGACGTCATCAGTGTGTCCGTTCCAGAAAAAATAGAACTTGTCCTATTCTGGTCCTCAAACGGCAGACCTCGAACCCATAGAAGTGAATGGGACTGCAAAAAAATGCAGATCGCACACGGACAGTATCTTTATTTAAAGGATCCACGACTTGCAGACCGCAAAATGGATACGGTCATGTGCATGAGGATCTATATACAAAGTTCAGCAGGCAGTATCACACAGGATAGGATTAGATACACAGCTCAGCAGTCTGTTTCGTACATGATAAGATTAGATACACAGCTCAGCAGGCAGTATCGTACATGATAGGATTAGATACACAGCTCAGCAGACAGTATCGTACATGATAGTATTAGATACACAGCTCAGCAGACAGTATCACACAGGATAGGATTAGATACACAGCTCAGCAGACAGTATCACACAGGATAGGATTAGATACACAGCTCAGCAGGCCGTATCACACATAAAATTAGATACACAACTCGGTGTCCATTAGATACACAACAATGTACAGTCGTGGCCAAAAGTTTTGAGAATGACACAAATATTAGTTTTCACACAGTTTGCTGCTAAACTGCTTTTAGATCTTTGTTTCAGTTGTTTCTGGGATGTAGTGAAATATAATTACACGCACTTCATACGTTTCAAAGGCTTTTATCGACAATTCCATGACATTTATGCAAAGAGTCAGTATTTGCAGTGTTGGCCCTTCTTTTTCAGGACCTCTGCAATTCGACTGGGCATGCTCTCAATCAACTTCTGGGCCAATTCCTGACTGATAGCAACCCATTCTTTCATCATCACTTCTTGGAGTTTGTCAGAATTAGTGGGTTTTTGTTTGTCCACCCGCCTCTTGAGGATTGACCACAAGTTCTCAATGGGATTAAGATCTGGGGAGTTTCCAGGCCATGGACCCAAAATGTCAACGTTTTGGTCCCCGAGCCACTTGGTTATCGCTTTTGCCTTATGGCACGGTGCTCCATCGTGCTGGAAAATGTATTGTTCTTTACCAAACTGTTGTTGGATTGTTGGAAGAAGTTGCTGTTGGAGGGTGTTTTGGTGCCATTCTTTATTCATGGCTGTGTTTTTGGGCAAAATTGTGAGTGAGCCCACTCCCTTGGATGAGAAGCAACCCCACACATGAATGGTCTCAGGATGCTTTACTGTTGGCATGACACAGGACTGATGGTAGCGCTCACCTTTTCTTCTCCGGACAAGCCTTTTTCCAGATGCCCCAAACAATCGGAAAGAGGCTTCATTGGAGAATATGACTTTGCCCCAGTCCTCAGCAGTCCATTCACCATACTTTCTGCAGAAGATCAATCTGTCCCTGATGTTTTTTTTGGAGAGAAGTGGCTTCTTTGCTGCCCTTCTTGACACCAGGCCATCTTCCAAAAGTCTTCCCCTCACTGTGCGTGCAGATGCGCTCACACCTGCCTGCTGCCATTCCTGGGCAAGCTCTGCACTGGTGGCACTCCGATCCCGCAGCTGAATCCTCTTTAGGAGACGATCCTGGCGCTTGCTGGACTTTTTTGGACGCCCTGAAGCCTTCTTAACAAGAATTTAATCTCATTCCTTGAAGTTCTTGATGATCTTATAAATGGTTGATTGAAGTGCAATCTTAGTAGCCACAATATCCTTGCCTGTGAAGCCATTTTTATGCAACGCAATGATGGCTGCACGCGTTTCTTTGCCGTTCACCATGGTTAACAATGGAAGAACAATGATTTCAAGCATCACCCTCCTTTTAACAGGTCAAGTCTGCCATTTTAACCCAATCAGCCTGACATAATGATCTCCAGCCTTGTGCTCGTCAACATTCTCACCTAAGTTAACATGACTAGAGTTGAGCGAACACCTGGATGTTCGGGTTCGAGAAGTTCGGCCGAACTTCCCGGAAATGTTCGGGTTCGGGATCCGAACCCGACCCGAACTTCGTCCCGAACCCGAACCCCATTGAAGTCAATGGTGACCCAAACTTTTCGGCACTAAAAAGGCTGTAAAACAGCCCAGGAAAGAGCTAGAGGGCTGCAAAAGGCAGCAACATGTAGGTAAATCCCCTGCAAACAAATGTGGATAGGGAAATGAAATAAAATAAAAATAAAAAAAATAAAAATTAACCAATATCAATTGGACAGAGGTCCCATAGCAGAGAATCTGGCTTTACGTCAGCAGAGAATCAGTCTCTTCATGCCATAGCAGAGAATCAGGCTTCATGTCAGCAGAGAATCAGTCTTCATGTCATAGCAGAGAATCTGGCTTCACGTCACCCACCACTGGAACAGGCCACTGTCACATATTTAGGCCCAGGCACCCAGGCAGAGGAGAGAGGTCCCGTAACAGAGAATCTGGCTTCATGTCAGCACAGAATCAGTCTTCATGTCATAGCAGAGAATCAGGCTTCACGTCACCCACCACTGGAACAGGCCACTGTCACATATTTAGGCCCCGGCACCCAGACAGAGGAGAGGTTCATTCAACTTTGGGTTGCCCCGCAATATAATGGTAAAATGAAAATAAAAATAGGATTGAATGAGGAAGTGCCCTGGAGTACAATAATATATGGTTAAGGGGAGGTAGTTAATGTCTAATCTGCACAAGGGATGGACAGGTCCTGTGGGATCCATGCCTGGTTCATTTTTATGAATGTCAGCTTGTCCACATTGGCTGTAGACAGGCGGCTGCATTTGTCTGTAATGACGTCCCCTGCCGTGCTGAATACACGTTCAGACAAAACGCTGGCCGCCGGGCAGGCCAGCACCTCCAAGGCATAAAAGGCTAGCTCTGGCCACATGGACAATTTGGAGACCCAGAAGTTGAATGGGGCCGAACCATCAGTCAGTACGTGGAGGGGTGTGCACAGGTACTGTTCCACCATGTTAGTGAAATGTTGCCTCCTGCTAACACGTTCCGTATCAGGTGGTGATGCAGTTAGCTGTGGCGTGGTGACAAAACTTCTCCACATCTCTGCCATGCTAACCCTGCCCTCAGAGGAGCTGGCCGTGACACAGCTGCGTTGGCGACCTCTTGCTCCTCCTCTGCCTTCGCCTTGGGCTTCCACTGGTTCCCCTGTGACATTTGGGAATGCTCTCAGTAGCGCGTCTACCAACGTGCGCTTGTACTCGCGCATCTTCCTATCACGCTCCAGTGTAGGAAGTAAGGTGGGCACATTGTCTTTGTACCGGGGATCCAGCAGGGTGGCAACCCAGTAGTCCGCACACGTTAAAATGTTAAAACGCAGGCACTGCAGCATGTAGTCACTCATGTGTGCCAGGCTGCCCAGAGGTAAGGACAAGCTGTCCTCTGTGGGAGGCGTATCGTCATCGTCCTGTGTTTCCCCACAGCCACGCACCAGTGATGGGCCCGAGCTGCTTTGGGTGCCACCCCGCTGTGAACATGCTTCATCCTCATCCTCCTCCACCTCCTCTTCATCCTTGTCCTCCTCGTCCTCCAGTAGTGGGCCCTGTCTGGCCACATTAGTACCTGGCGTCTGCTGTTGCAAAAAACCTCCCTCTGAGTCACTTCGAAGAGACTGGCCTGAAAGTGCTAAAAATGACCCCTCTTCCTCCTCCTCCTCCTTCTGGGCCACCTCCTCTTCCATCATCGCCCTAAGTGTTTTCTCAAGGAGACATAGAAGTGGTATTGTAACGCTGATAACGGCGTCATCGCCACTGGCCATGTTGGTGGAGTACTCGAAACAGCGCAACAGGGCACACAGGTCTCGCATGGAGGCCCAGTCATTGGTGGTGAAGTGGTGCTGTTCCGCATGTGCGACTGACCCGTGCGTGCTGCAGCTGAAACTCCACTATGGCCTGCTGCTGCTTGCGGCTACTGGGACCTGAGGTAGTTGGTTCACTAGGACGTGTGGCTGTGGCAGAACGGCCACGTCCTCTCCCAGCACCAGAGGGTCCACTAACACCACCACGACCATGTCCGCGTCCCTTACTAGATGTTTTCCTCATTGTTACCGTTCACCACAATAAGAAAAAAATTATTTGTCCCAATGTATTGAATTCAAATTCAGGCTTTTTTTTACAGACACCTAACACTATCTGGCTATCTATTTAGGTACCGTATTTCACTAATACAGGCACAGCAGTAATGACAGATTTAGCTGAATATAAATTGTAGGCCTATTTTTTAGGCGCTGTGTGACAGGTATACGTTTAATCACAGAATTAGACTTGGATCTGCACAGTAGCGTGTGTGTTAAGTTATTGAGAATAACCCTATCAGCACCTTGAATCTAATATACCCTTTTAGGGATAGATTTAAAGTAGGCCTGATACAGCAGAAACCACTAATTTTGAGAATTGCAAATTTGGGAATTGTTTTTCAACCCAGAACAAAAACTGTGCTTTTACGGTCACTAAAAATAACTGGACCAGCTAAAACAGTACAGATTTGGAGGAATAGAAATGTCAGGCCTATTTTTTAGGCGCTGGGTGACAGGCTCAACTTGACCCTGATGTAGTATATGGCCAAAAAATAACCACACTATTGATGGTTAAATGCACTTGATGAAAGCTTGACCCTGATGTAGGATATAGCAAAAAATAACCACACTATTGATGGTTAAATGGACTTGGTGGCAGCTTGTGCTGGCGCACCACAAGCCACAAAATGGCCGCCGATCACCCCAGAAAAAAGTGACTGAAAAACGCTCTGGGCAGCCTAAAAACAGTGAGCAATTGAATAGAAGCAGTTCAATGATCCACAGCTGTAGATCGATCACAGAATGAAGTCTTTTGGAGGAGTTAATCTGCCTAATCTCGCCTTAACGTCGCAGCTGCAACCTCTCCCTACACTTGTATCAGCAGAGTGACGTGCAGCGCTACGTGATCCAAGCTTATATAGAGGCTGGGTCACATGCTGCACTGGCCAATCACAGCCATGCCAATAGTAGGCATGGCTGTGATGGCCTCTTGGGGCAAGTAGTATGACGCTTGTTGATTGGCTGCTTTGCAGCCTTTCAAAAAGCGCCAAGAAAGCGCCGAACACCGAACCCGAACCCGGACTTTTCCGAAAATGTTCGGGTTCGGGTCCGTGTCACGGACACCCCAAAATTCGGTACGAACTCGAACTATACAGTTCGGGTTCGCTCATCCCTAAACATTCTGACCTGAGTTAACAAGACGATTACTGAAATGATCTCAGCAGGTCCTTTAATGACAGCAATGAAATGCAGTGGAAAGGTTTTTTTGGGATTAAGTTAATTTTCATGGGAAAGAAGGACTATGCAATTCATCTGATCTCTCTTCATAACATTCTGGAGTATATGCAAATTGCTATTATAAAAACTTAAGCAGCAACTTTTCCAATTTCCAATATTTATGTAATTCTCAAAACTTTTGGCCACGACTGTAGGCATTAGTACTGTGTGGTAGCACTAAGGGGAAAGCCCCAGATTTCCCTGTTATACATGGGGATGGCTCGGTCTTACAGAGCAGCACAGTGCCCCCTGCTGGGTATTTACCAAGTACAGTCACCATTCCAGCGGGCTGTATCACAAAGGATAGGATTAGATACACAGCTCTGCAGGCTGTATCACATAGGATAGGATTAGATACACAGCTCAGCAGGCTGTATCACACAGGATAGTATTAAATACACAGCTCTGCAGGCTGTATCACACAGGATAGTATTAGATACACGGCTCAGCAGGCTGTATTGTACATGATAGGATTAGATACACTTGTGATTTGATGTGCTTCTGTTTATCACACTCTTAGAGCCTGTGGAAAGTCAGTGATGGGATTTAAAAACTGAGTGAGAGATAGACTAGCAGGACTCATTATGGGTGTAGTAACATGGCCGCATGTAGTGGGCGGAGCTTCTGCAGACTGACTAGTAGGGGGCGGGGCCAGCCTGTGACTCATCACTGTGCAGTGCAGCCAGTCTTTATCAATAAAGCTACCTATTCAACAAAACAGGAAACTAAGAAAGTAAACAGATCTGTCCAGATAGTCTGATGCCCAGACAGGGGAAAGAAAGCAGACATGAAAAGCAGGTATCGGGGGCCTATGTATGGTGAGGGGTAGGAGCACAAAAAAAGAATTTAGATTTTGGGACGGGACAACCTATTTAATCTAGGTAAAAGGTTAAACCTGATGTCAGAGGCAATATCAGAAGTCACAAACAGGCTGCACGTCAGAAATCCAGAATCCAGAGAGCAAACAAAGCTTGTGAGGCAGGAAGAACAAAGCACAGCAACTGTGACCTGCAGGTGTCTGTTTAACCCTTTCCCGATCGCCCAGCATAAATTTACGTCAGCGGCCGAGCATTTAAAAATGAGGTCCGCTGGAGCATGCAGCAGGCACCATAGCCACCGGGTGTCTCCTGTCTTCTGTTTTAAACTGAAGACACCCGGCACTAATGTCCACTGCTGGCGTTAATGCCATTTGCAGAGTTTTAACCCTTCAGATGCCCTATCGGATTTCAGAGGAGCCGGATTGTATGTGCAGCAGTCCCTGTCCTCCTGCTGCACATTAGTTCCTATGGAGCCCCTGCCTGTGGCAGAGCTCTATAGGAAGATAGTAAATAGAGATGAGAGAATTTCATATTTTGTCATTCGTTCACACTTCGTTTGGTGGTAAAAGCAGAATTGCGTTATGGATTCCGTTACCACGGACCATAACACAATTCTATGACGGAATACATAGCGGAATGCTTCTAGAGGCATTCCGTTATTCATTCCATCATAATAGAAGTCTATGGGCTGCAAAACGGATCTGTCCCGTTTCCGTTATGCAGTGAAGTCCTCTCCTGATCCCGAGTCCTCTCCTGCATAATAGAAACGAGACAGATCCGTTATACAGGCCATAGACTTCTATTATGATGGAATGAATAACGGAATGCCTCTAAAAGCTTTCTGTTATGCATTCTGTCATAGAATTGCGTTATGGTCCATGGTAACGGAATCCATAACGCAATTTTGATTTTACCACCAAATGAAGCGTGAAGAAATTTTATAACATGAAATTCTCTCATCTCTAACAGTAAACTTCTCATATACTCTGATGCTAATGCACAGGAGTCTATGAGAGAAGCAATCTGATGACTGCGTGTTATAGTTCCTTATGGGAAGTATAAAATGGTGTAAAAAATGTGTTTAATTATAAAAAAAATCTAATAAGTGAAATCACCCCCCTTTCCCCAAAATGTAAATAAGAATATATAAACAATAAAATAAAATACACATCATAGGCATCGCCGTGTGCGAAAACATACTATCAAAATATAATATTTTTCCCATACGGCAAAACAGAGTTGCAAGTCAAAATTTGCAGTTTTTTGGTTGCTTCACCTCCCTCAAAAACTTAAATAAATAGCGATCAAAAAGTCATACACAGCCCAAAATGGTAATATTGAAAAGTACAGATTGCAGAGGAAAAAATGAGAATAAAAGTGACAGGTCAGTTTTACTGCATAAGAAATGGAATTAAAAATAAAGAACATAAAACTGTGGTGGAATGGTGTTTTTGTATAATTCCACCCCATTTGGAATTTTTTTCCCGCTTCCCACCACATTTTATGCAACCATTTATACTGCCATTAGAAAATGCATCTTGTCCCACAAAAAAACAAGCCCTCGTTCGGCTACGTGAAAAAAAAAAAAAGTTATCTCCTTGGGAAGGTTGGGAGTAAGGCCCCTTTCACACGGGCGTTGCGGGAAAAGGTCCGGGTGCGTTGCGGCAACACCCGCGATCTTTCCGCGCGAGTGCAAAACATTGTAATGCGTTTTGCACTCGCGTGAGAAAAATCGCGCATGTTTGGTACCCAAACCCGAACTTCTTCACAGAAGTTCGGGCTTGGGATCGGTGTTCTGTAGATTGTATTATTTCCCCTTATAACATGGTTATAAGGAAAAATAATAGCATTCTGAATACAGAATGCATAGTACAATAGCGCTGGAGGGGTTAAAAAAAAATAAAATTAACTCACCTTAGTCCACTTGATCGCGTAGCCCGGCATCTCCTTCTGTCTCCTTTGCTGAACAGGACCTGTGGTGAGCATTCATTACAGGTAAAGGACCTTTGGTGACGTCACTCCGGTCATCACATGATCCATCACCATGGTAAAAGATCATGTGATGGATCATGTGATGACCGGAGTGATGTCACCAAAGGTCCTTTACCTGTAATTAATGCTCACACAGGTCCTGTTCAGCAAAGGAGACAGAAGGAGATGCTGGGCTACGCGATCAAGTGGACTAAGGTGAGTTAAATTTTAAAAAAATTAACCCCTCCAGCGCTGTTTTACTATGCATTCTGTATTCAGAATGCTATTATTTTCCCTTATAACCATGTTATAAGGGAAAATAATACAGTGAATAGACTGTCACCTAGCAACCATGCGTGAAAATCGCACCGCATCCGCACTTGCTTGCGGATGCTTGCGATTTTCACGCAACCCCATTCACTTCTATGGGGCCTGCGTTGAGTGAAAAACGCAGAATATAGAGCATGCTGCGATTTTCACGCAACGCATAAGTGATGCGTGAAAATCACCGCTCATCTGAACAGCCCCATAGAGATGAATGGGTCAGTATTCAGTGCGGGTGCAATGTGTTCACCTCACGCATCGCATCCGCGCGGAATTCTCGCCCAAGTGAAAGGGGCCTAAAAGTCAAAAACAAAAAAATTAAAAAAATTTCCTGGTCGTTAAAGGGACAAATACCCCACCTTCAGGAAGGAGATAACACCAGGGCGCAATGCCGATAGCCCCCACGTCCATACTCCCTAAGAAGCCACTGTCAGTGGGACTAGTTGCCAGGGTGATGACGGATTGTAGATCTTACGTCCTGGTTACTTACCCCCCAGGTAGGCACAGTTGTAATAGCTGCACTTTTTATGAGTGCTCTGCAGGATGATAGTTCTCTTTTCCTCATTATAATCGGTGACCTGAAACACTTCATTAAGTGGAACAATCACTGAGTCATTCCATGGAAGATACGAGAAGTTCGGTAATTTCACCCCGAAGCAGGTGATAATGGATAATGACATGCTTCTATTTTCTTCCAATCCAATGTCAGTAAAGGTATTAAAATAGGATCGCAGTCTTACTGGGGCCTGAGGGTCAGATGGCGGTTTAAACAGAATCTCTGGGACACTCCTATGTGTGTACAGTGGTTTTCCATCACACCCAGGTTGAAGCAAACTGAAAGCTCTGGTAATATAGAAATGAAGTGAATGGAACCTGAAATTCTTGTGATTTTTACTATACATAATAATATCCTGATTCAGAATTTTGCCAACAGAGAATTCCTTAAATGAGAAGACTATTAATGCGATCCCGTATTCATCCTTAAAACCGTCAGGAAGACGTCCCAGCAAATGTTTTTCTTTTTTCCATAAATCAGATGCAATATTCCAGTAAACATTAAGGTGAGGTGTCATCATTCTTTCCTTCCTCAGTAATCCTGGAGCTATAGACTCCATTTTGTCAGTGCATCCGATGTATTGATCATCAAATAAACCCTCAAACATTTCCAAGTGGTAAACGTAGATGCAGAAGACCTGCAAAAGACAAAAACATAAGTTAAAGAGATAAAGACAGAGCAGAGGGGGAAGAAATCAGCAAGAAAAAAAAATAATTGCTCTGGGTCGTGTTACCAAACCTTGCAGCATGACCACAGCGCTCCTTGATGTTCTCCTGGAGCCGGTGGGCAATTTAGGTAGGTGCAGGCGGTGCGATGATGCAGACTGGAAGAGGCCTGTGTTCTGCACCAAATCACTGACAACCGCAAAGAGGGGTAAGTATTTGTGTTTAGAATTTGTATTTGGCAGTAGGCTGTTAGGCCACGATGGGGAAGCATTATTATAACTGGGGGAGAACTATGGGGACATTGGTGCTACTGTGAGAACTAAAAGGGGACCTTTTGTACCGCCACACATTATAAGAGGGTGCACTATGAAGGTATTTCTTGCGGTGGCACACGAGGGGTGGACACAGACAGCAGAGGGCCTCTGTGCAAAGACATCCAGTGACGTCTACTCTGATGTAGATGTTCTCTGTCCTCATCTTCTCCATTTGGACCAGACCACCATGATGATTTTTTTTCAGCCATCTCTCTTCTCTGCATCATCCTCTCACTTTATGAACACCCCATCCTGCCCCCCAATACTGTGTCCGCTGTGCTCCCCAATACTATACTGCAGAAACAGCCCCCCTGAAAATGCTAGTGCCACACAGATAGTGCTCCCTACAATAATTATTGACGCCCTAAAAAATAACTGTGCCCAGTAAATAGTGTCCCTGACACTAATAGTGTAAACATAATGTCCCCCCAAAATAATTGTGCTCAGCTGATACTGTGTCAGGTGCCCCCCCCCCCTTTCGTGATAGTGCTCCCAAAAACAAAATAATTATCTGCCAAAGTGCACTTAGTATAGTGCCGGCAATAATAATAATGTCCCCCATTGTGCCCCAGAAGTAATAATGCCCCCATAGTGCCCTTACTATTATTCATGTTCCCCATAGACCCCCAATTGTAATAAAGACCACCATAATGCCCCCGGTAGTATAATAATAATTCTCTTTATAATGTGTGACAGTAGAAAATGCCCCTATAGTGCTCCCCTCCCTCACTTCTCCATAGTGCCCCCATGTGTGCCATATATAATTCTAATATATAGGGCCCCCAGTTGATGCCCCCATAGTGCCAGTATATATCGTGCTGCCTGTACTGGCCTCTAATAAGCTACAGGCACTAGGTCTGCAGCCTATCAGAGGAACAGGGAAGTGAGACGCCCCTCCCTCTCCACCGCAGCATCCATCTGTATCACTGTCCTGAGGACGGAGATTAGAGATAAGCGGAACGAATCCCAGGAAAGTGGAATTCGATCAGAATTTAAGGATAAATTCAATTTGACTCAAAACTGAATTTCCTCGTGATTCGTGTTAGCAAATTGATTTAACCTGAAATAGTGGAAAAAAATAAAAAATCTGACTTACCTCCTCCATTTGCTCGTGACGGGCCTCCAGCCTCCATCTTGATGGAAGATCTTGGCCAAAATCCTGTGCGTGGTGACGTATGATGTCACCACTCCGACATCATGTATGAACGCGGCATATGAAGGGTACAATGACGGGGGTGGCGCTATCGCAGCTCCCTGTCATTGCACCCGCTACTTACAAAAATATGCGCTTTGTGACAAAGTTATTCATCACGAAGCAAATATTATTTTTTTTATTCGCCGAATCTGCCGAATCGATCTTTTCATAAATTTCGCTCATCTTTTAGGCAGATGAATATAGAGATGAGCAGTTCCACAATGGAAGTCTCCAGCTGCTCTGCTGACGAACCTTGTCATGGACCCCCCTCCCGCACTGGGCCCCTGTGCAGCCGAACCGGCCTGTGGGACACATCATAAGGGGAGATTTTTGTACTGGCACACATAATAAGGGGGCTGTTTTTCTACTAGCAGTCATTATAACGTTTTTTTTTTTGTAATGACACACTTTATAAGGGGAACTAATACTACTGCCCCCAGTAGTATTAATTCCCCTTATAATGTGCCTTCATATTTCCAATACTAGTGTTCATGTTTCCCATAGATCCCCAGTAACAC